>NW_027505548.1:0-180000 GCF_021521415.1 Bidens hawaiensis
TTTCCCAACTTTTTTTTTCAAATGCTTATGATTTCTCACAGATTCATCAAATGCATCACTTTCATTCATTTTTAATCCAATTAACTAATATACATTGAGATAATTAATATTTAATAAATCTGGTATACATGTGACTTTATATTAATTGTTTTTAACCAAATGCATGTTGATGAACTTGGCTAAAAACAAAATTAACCAAAACCCAAAACCTAAAAATAAATCTAATAAAACCAAACATATCAACAGTGAAACAATAATAAGAAGAAACATGAGTAGAAACCGGACTTACAGTTGAAACTAAAAAAACAACATGATCATTGGAGATGATTTAGTTATGTTGTTGAAAGAAGAGAGAGAGAGAGAGAGAGAGAGAGAGAGAGAGAATCAAGGACAAGAAACAAATGGGAAAAAAGGTTTCCAGATTTGGTAAGTCCGATGTGAAACGAAAAGTGTTCAGATTTGGTTTGGTTGTTTAACGTTGTATTGTTTTAAAAACCGCCTTTGCGTATGTTATGGTACTTTCTAGATTCAGGTATCACAAACTTTTTATTTAAATTTAAATGTTTATTTAATTGTGTTTTTATATGTAATAAATAAAACCAAATAAAAAGACCATATTATAGGGATCTCACTCGGTTTTGTGAAATCGGCAAACAAATTCGGGTCAGTGTAACTGGAATGAGTAAACTTTGAAGATGGAAGTTAGGATGGTTTTTATTATTAACTTGAGAAGGATAGGAGGTGGGAATCACAGATTACAGAAATTACTTAGATCTAACAAATTCATGCCTATCTTATGCTCTCTCAATAATTAATTACTTTAAATAGCACTAGAAAATGAATTATGTCACGCTAATGTTGACGTGGCTCCCATCACATGGTCTTCAAATCGTTTAGGCCTAACTTTAATTCTCTCACTTTTTCTTTGTTGCATGTCAGGTGGGTTCACATTAATTGATGGATCCAATGAGCTCATGGCAGTAACCAATTATTAGTTGTCACGCGACTTGCTTGGCTTCTCCCTTATTACCCGTGTAGAAATGAATAAGTAGTAGTGTTTCAACCGCTTAAGAAAAAAAATAAGAAAAGTTATTATGCTTAATTTTATATGTATTGTAAACCAACTCGTTTGACATGTTTTAAATTGTTCTAAGATGGTAAGCAAAAAAACTTAAATTCATCGCAAAACTACACTAACAGTACGTAGACTGTTTCACGGTTTCAAACTAAATCATCAAAAAATAAGTAAGTATAGTAATGTTTCAACTACTTAAGAAAAAAAAAACATTATTTTGCTTAATTTTATATTGTATTGTAAACCACCCATTTGATATGTTTTAAAATGCTCTAAGATGGCAAGCAAAAAAACTTAAATTCAGCACAAAACTATACACTAACAGCAAAACTACATGCTGTTAATTTCACGGTTTCAAACTAAACCATCAACACCTCTAAAAGTTATCAACAAATAAATAATAAAATGATAACCATACCATAATCATAATAAATCAATACAAGGAAACAATAGTATTAAGATAAAAAAAAGAATTCCAAATGGTCTTCAAACAGCATACTTCAAACAAAACCTTCAAATTAACATAAAAAGCTAAACCAAAATTCAAAAAACACAAAACCTTGAACATTATTATCTTCAAAACATAGCAATTCCAACCAAGGTAGCCACAGCAACGATGAAAACATCAATGATCCAAGGGTCTAACCCGATCGCACTAGATTTTGGAGATTCTACTACTGGTGAAGTTACGGCTGGAGAATCATTAGGCGACAAAGCCGGCGGCGGCGAGCTATGTTTGTGATCAGACAACACAATAACCTCAAGCTTCTCACCCTTCTCACAACGTCCATCAGCACCACTAATGAAAAAGAATGCACCTGACTCGTTAACCTTGATCACGGTGTTACCGTCTTTGTACTCTTGCATCGGCTTCGTTTTAATGCATTTCTTGTAATCCCCTTCCTCTACTCGTAACACCGAATCGTTCTTCAAATCATATTTAAACACTGATTCACAAATATTAATTAAACATAAAATGTTACATAATTAACATATGTACAAATATTTATAAAAGTAACAAAATATTATAAAAAAATAAAATGTTACATTATCATATGTACAAATATTTATAAAAGTAACAAAATATTATAAAAAAAATAAAATGTTACATTAACATATGTACAAATATTCATAAAAGTAACAAAAAAAATATATAAAATAAAATAAAGAAAATCGACATTTACCTAGCGAATCCCCGATCTTGAACCGTTCATGTTGAGCCCACACGTTTAACGCGTTAGGAGACGTAGGGATACTCCAGGAGTTCTCTTTTCCACCAACTGCAAACTCTTTCGCTTCATTCGCGTCAAAGTTTAGCGAAAACAAAACTAAACACGTAACGAAACATAATAGAGAGAACTTAGTTGAACCCATTTGCCAAGAACGCAATATAAAAATAACTTGATTGAATGAAATATTTTTCTAAGCAAAAGTTTTTTAAACTTAAGAATTGTAGGGTTTTGCATGTGGTGAGACACCAATTTATAGATGTTGTAGCCGTTTGGGATTGGAGGATATTTCGTACTTGATTAACGAATTATCATGTAATTCAAAATCAAAACAAAATTTGAAAGTTGAAAAGAGGATTAAGCCGTTTCATTTTAAACTATTTATCTTAAATCTTAAATGACAATAAAAAAAAGGTTGGTAAAAAAAAACAATAAATATAATACTTAAGTGGGTATACATTTGGTCAATTTAGAAGTAAATAATGGAATTTAATACATTGCAAGTGTTTTTAACTTCTTAGAATTTTAAATTTGATTGGAAATGAGTCTTGTTTGTGTTTATTGGAATAAAGTTTGGCTATTAATTGCTTGGTCAAAATTTTATTTGTTAATCGATAATGAAATTGTTCAGTCAAAATTTTATTTATCGATAATGAAAACGAACGTTAAAAGTTGAGTGAATTTTAAAAAAATGTATTTGTATGTATTTTTAATGAATAAAGTATTGTTTATTATTTATGTATTTTTAAAATGACATATATTGATTTTTATCTATTTTTGGTTTTAAAATTTAGAATTTTTTAATAAACTTTAATTAAAAAAAAAAATTTTAGAGTGATTGATATGAGTGGCGCCACTCCTTTAGGTAGTCTATGGTAATTCAAGGTAAAATTGAGATGACAGAACAGGATTGATCGGGTATTATTGTAGTTTAAAATGCTTAGGAAATTAGGGTTGCACCCCCACCATCCTGAATACCACATAATTACCGATCAACACGAGTTAGAAAAAAATAGATTAGGCAATACACAACCAAATTGTTGTAGGTTAACTATTTTATGTTATAACTTTTTAAAGTTTTAAATTAGTTAAATGAAGTTGAAGGATACCATTCAAAAAGAAAATTTTATGTAGTTTATTTATTTAACCAACGTATAAAATCCCGTGGTTCCGGAGACACACTATAATATGTAAAGGGGAATTCGGCATTAGGCATTAGCCCAACTAATCTCTATCAATAGATTAAGCAATGGGCCTCAAAGACATCTTCAAAGTTCAAAACCAAGTACCTAAAGGGCTGGAGCTTGAAGGTGTGTGGATCGGTTTGTGGGCCCGAATCGGCTTAGTTTGGTCAGTCGGTCAACACTGGTTTTTTGTGAAACTTGTTGGGCTTGGTTTGAAACCGGTTTATAAAATTGATTCGGTTTCAAACCAGTTTTATTCAATTGGTTTCAGTTTAGTTTTGACCGGGTTGCGTATTTATTCTGTTTGGACGTTACATAATAATTAAAATTAGGGGCGAGCAATTCGCAGTTTCGAACCGCAAGAACGGGGGAACCGAAACCGAACCGCTAGGTCCGTACCGTATTATTATATTTCGGGTCCGGTTCCGGTTCTTAAATTTGGATGAAAACGGTTCCCGGTTAGAACCGACGGTTCTATTTATAGAACCACTAGAACCGATTTAGGTTTAAACTTTGAAGATTATATTTAAAAACCTATTTATTTAGTAGGCTTTCATACTTTCATGTACGAGCGACCATCCATGTTCTCACTTTTCCGGTTACATTTAATCCCTTACAATATCATAAATGATAATTATCTTCCACTACCCTAAATCTGTTTTAAAAAATAATTGTTTTCTAAAATATTTTGAGTCATTTAATATATTCTCAATTCCCTTCATTAAAATATTAAATGTTTATAAGATAATGTTTTATTTTATGGGCTGTCGTTTGTTTCTTGCACCTTCTAATATTTCATATTTAATATTTTTATTGAAAACAGGTTCTTGCAAGAACCGTTTACACAAGAACCGTTTAACTCGGTTCCGAACCGAACTGGAACCTTTAAAATACAGTTCGGTTCCGGTTCTTATATTTAGCATTTAACGGTTCCGGTTCGGTTCTCGCGGTTCCGAACCGTTGCACAGCCCTAATTAAAATCAAAGAAACGAACATGTTTCAATATAGTCACAATATAAGCCAAAGTGTATCAACGCATGCTCGTTTTGTTTCTTTTTTATTATTATTATTATTATTATTATTATTATTATTATTATTATTATTATTATTACTACGTAGCATCGAAAATTACGCTACCAAACTTGCATGTTGCGGCGGGTACCAAACAAAGAATAAACCCAAAAAATATACCAGTGGGTTTCTTTTTATAAAGTTATATTGACTTCAAGAAGACTTGAATAGTTCAACGCCATAACTTAAGTATGTTACCCCTAAAAATTTAATAAGATAATCACAAGCAATTTTTTCATGTGTATGCATCTATAATCGTGTGAGAAAAACCACGCGTGCATCCATGCAATATGCAACTAGACAGTCGTGTATCAACTCTCGCTCGCGTATCAAATTCTAGTCACATAAAATGCATGTCGTACATGAATCTACTGTCGCTGCCAGTTTTGCTCGAGCATTAGAATTCTATTGGATCGATTAACACGCAATGAACTGAAGTTACTATTACATGATGAGTTTGATATAGTTTAGTGTAACTAATATGAGGTAGGCAAGATTGAACCTTTCTAGAACTATATACACGAACTAGGTGATACATGTTTTAAACATTCATAAATTTTAGAACATTTTTTTTTAAGATTTATAGTTGAAAAGCATTTTATTTTTGCATGTTTTAAAAGTGTGGGTGGGGTTTATTTTTATAAGGTTATTGACTTGAAGATAGTTGAAGTTGTTAAAGGTGATAGGTACTTTTACTTTACCCTTGAAAATTCCAAGTTTTCATATTATAATAAAATAATCACAAAAATTTTCATGTTAAGTGAAAAAAAATCACACATCTAAAGAGAAGACATATTATTATATATATATATAACAATTAAAAGGTTTGATGTCGCTGGATCTTGATTGGTTTCATGTGGCACCAATTCTGTGTGGCCACTTCAGTGGTTTTTTTTAGTTTTGGTTCGTTACGAATGTAATGAAAACGACTGAATGCTAATTTTTGTTGTTTTTGTTCTGATATCGAAAGAAACGTTAAGGAAACTGATTGAATTCGCGTAAACTCACCATGTTTTATTTTAGTTCCGGTACCTTAACGAACGTAACGAAAACCGATCGACTTTTTTTTGTTTTAGTTCCGGTACTGTAACGAACGTGACAAAAACCGACCGAATTTGTGTAGACTCACCGTCTCAACGCCTGAAATCGATAATGGTCAGGTTTTACCAACGCTCGCATTTTAGCTACCGACACTACCCCGTTGGTCCACCTTTTTTATAATTTTTTTTGTTTTAGTTCCAGTAGAATAACGCACGTAACTGTAACCGACCGAATTTGCATCAACTTAGCGTCTTAACGCGCCGGTTAAAAACGCTAGTTTACCATAAAAAAAAGTTTGATGGGCGTTGTTGAATCTGTATAGTTAGGGCGGCTCCGAGAATTGAAAAAAAAAATTGGGCCGAAGGAGAAAAATATTTTGGGCATTAAGTAAAAGAAGTATTTTGTTGGGTTTAAACAATTTAATTTTTAAATAGACTTACTTGGTTATGATGTGAGATAGGTAAAAAACTTTTGTATAAAATAGTCTTAAACATGTCTCAAAGACAAGAACCACAACCTTTTGGTTGAAAGTCATAACCCTTGACACTAGACCAAACGAGTTGTTATATAATTGAGTTTAAACATTAAATATACATATCGTTTTTCATAAAAATACATATAATTTTAAAAAAATCCAGGCCTAGCGGGGTGTCGAGCCACGGGCCTTCGACCACCCATCCCCCCTTAGGGTCGGCCCTGTGTATAGTTGGACCACCATGGGAACGAGCCACTGAATTAGTTTGAATTCTCTCTCACATGATGAATCAGAGACAAATATGCGTAACTAAATGAGGTTGTTCGGATTCAAACTTTCAAGAACTATGTATACAAGTATTAGCAGGGCCGTCTTCGATATTTCGAGAATTCAAACGCACAAAACGAGTATAAAAAATGGGCCTTATATAATTATTTTTGTTTTTTTTTCCCAATTTCACTTGATACTGGGCCATTTTTGCAGCTTTTTGGACCAATTAAACATAAACAAACTAAACTATGCCCTTTTTTTAGTTATTTTGGTTGAACTTTTCACTTGTTATCAAGTCCTTTTGCAGTTTTTAGCTCAATTAAACATAAACAAACTAAACTAGGCCAACTTTTCACTTATTTTGGCCAATTTCACTTGTTAATTTGTGCCTTAGACCAAAACCGTGTCCTAAACAGTCGTTGAGCCCAGGATTAGGTCTAAGCCGGCCCTGGGTATTAGGCCCTGAATTTTGAAAGATGTTTCAAGATATGAATTTGGAAAGCATTTCAGTGTGATTTTCTAAAAGCATGAATGAAGTTTCTTTTTATAAAGTTATTGACTTAAGAGTAGTTGTTACTTGTTAAGCATCATAACTACATAAAATATATGTATTTCATCTTGTGTTCACATTTCTTTCTGGTTTCTAATAAATTCTTTCATTTTTTTTAATTTAGGCAAGGGAAGGCTGAACCTACACATTCCTCAAACCTACTTATAAAAATTTATTTAATGTATGTTTTGTGAGACTCAAACCTACACCATTTTAGTAATGTTTATAGTAATGATAAACATTGATGCCACTAGCAAAGAGCCATCGATAAAAGATATTTTTCTCATCCTACTTCAATTATATCAATTAAATTCTTGTTTTGCTATATGATGCAAGGGCAATATGAACACAAATAAGAGTTGGTGTGAGGTTGAAAGAACGTGGTGCCCAACCATATAATCTGGCTAATTCATTTTGAGGTTATCCTTCTCTTATAGATATTGAAGAAACACTAAGTGACCCCGGCAGATTAAGGATAATCTCAGGGTTAAGTAGATGTTCCCCACGAGGGTTAGGTCCGGCAAAGATGGTTATTCTTCTCAACCTGCAAAACAGACACCGTGAGCTCGTCACTGAGAAGGGGGGTTCCTCCTTGTGACCATCCTCCGGCGTGAGAATCAGACTAGATTGCTCTGAATACAAGTGTATATTAAGAGAAATAACTAGAGACGATAAGATAATATCAGATGATATATGATGATGATACCGTTCCAAGGTGTTGGAGTATTTATAGCCGAAGGTAGGTTTTCAAGCAGGTACAGCCAGCTGTATAATATTCATTTTCCACCAACTGTGGGCTACGTACGTGCCATGCTGGTGGTTGGTGGGTAGGCAGCGGCTGATAGTGACATTTTGTACTGGAGCATGCTCCTCCTCGTACTATTGTCGGTGAGCTGTCACCCTGTGATTGGTTCATGGGCTGCTTTGGTCAGATCTTGTCTATTTTGTCCATACCTTGGCAGGTATAGTACAAAAGATCTTCCAGAAGCGTACGGACTGGCTCATTTAGGCGGGCGTATTCCCGCCTTGCTCATTCCTTCCTCAGGTGACATTGCTGAAGTGTAAGAGTTAGTGCCTTATGCGTGTAGCCTTACCGTTAGTGCGGGTAGCCTTCCTTCTTGGTATGTACCCACATTGCGGGAACACGTAGGGTACTGTACCAAGGGAGGCTTTCCTGCTGGAACAGCTGGCTTACTGCGTGTAAGGTCTTCATCTCTCTGAGCATGGTGGGTCCTGCGGAACCAGTTGGTCTTTGCGCAGACGTACCTTTTCAAGGTGTGTCTTGCGGGTCCAACTGGACTTTGCTGGGACCTACCTCTTCAGATATCTATTTGTTTTTCCTGTAAATGAAAAAAGTCAAAAACTGAATTCGAGACCATATCTCTTTAGTAACTTCTCATCTTTCTTAGAGCATTCATGTCTTATCCCTTATTTTTTGTGAGAAATGTTTTTATAATGTAGAGAGTAGTTTAGGTGTTGTGAGTTGAAAAAATAAAAAATGCAATGATTTGTTTCTGTGCATTTGAAAATTTACCGTTCACCATATTAAGTTTTTAATGTTTGTTGAAAATGATTGTGAATGAATGAGAGAGAAAAAAATATTGATAAATGCATAAAAATATTATTACATTGAAAATGAAAGACAATATAATGATTTTTAATGTAATTTTATATTTGAAGATATAGAAAGAGATATGAATGCTCTCAAGTCGTTACATCATCTGCACCAATACCTGCCGTAAAATATGGTTTTAGTCCCCCCTAGTTACTTATGTGTATTATATAGGGGTGAGCACGGCTCGGTTATTTGGTGAAACCCAAACCGAAACCAAATCCATCGGTTATTTTATAATACCAACCACTCGGTTTTCGGTTCTTCGGTTATTCAGTTATTCGGTTTTCGGTTATTTTCGGTTTTTGTATTGCATGTAGACATTGCAAAAAAAAAATCACAAAAATAGAGTATCACATGTATATTGAATTCAAAATACAAAAATAGGCACGTGTTACGTGGAACCAAACAAATACATTCTTGAGTAGTAGAATTTAAAATTAAACAAAATAAACAAAGTTCTTAATAAAAAAATACTAAAAGTTTGGTTTGAAGCTTCATTCATTATCTTAGTCATCTTCAAAGTGTTTAGACCCAATCGTCATCATCTTCATAATCTTCATCACCGTCAATAGTAGATTCTTTTGGAGTTTTGTTTCTGGTCATAACATCTAAAAAAAAAACGCGTACAATTGTATTAATATTTAAGTAAATATTGAAAAGTCAAAACACGTCGTAAATAAACATTATTACCAATTTCTATGTTCTCCAACCTTTCAATCAAAGTCTCTAATTGTTGACCATACACATTAGAATCTTGCAAAACCGTTGATTCATACCGTGTCGGGTTAATCGGTTCGGTTCGGTTTTTTTCGGTTTTTTTAAAAGGGATAATCGAACCTAAACCGAAAAATCGGTTTTTTCAAAAAACTAAAAAATTAACCATCGGTTAATGCTTCGGTTCGGTTTTTTTCGGTTCGGTCTTTTCGGTTTGTTTGGTTTCGATTCGGTTAATTCGGTTTTCTGCTCACCCCTAGTATTATATATATATTTTATTGTTACTTGTTTAAATTTACCAAGTATTGTTTCATTATTATTACTTTACTTAATACTTCATCATGATTCATGAGTATTATACTATTTATATCCGCACTTAATAAAATGTAGAACGACCTAAGACGAGTATACCGACACATTACAAAACATTTATTTAGATGTAAATTCAAAGTAGTCGGCCAGATTCGTTAATGACATTCAATTGAGGTTGTGGGGTAGTATTGGAATTTAAATATAATTAATTTCATTATGTGCCCACAATAGGATATTCCGAATATTTAAATCTTTCCATTTTAAAAAAGAAAATTATAAGAAACAGTTAAGTAATTTAAATATTATTTTGAACCTGATAGGACGCTGATATAATCATATGACTCTGTTATCTTTTTTTCTCTCACGCTAAATCTAATTACCACTATGTACATGTGCATATACAGCTATAACTATGTCTTTTATAAATGAGTAGTTTTTAAATCCGATGATGAAATAAGAGGTCTTTTTTTTAAACATTTTCACAAAAAGGGTTGTTGCACTTAATTAGGGTGTATGGGCCCTCCTTGAGTACCTTTGTCCGGGTAGCATAACCCGAGCGATGACGCTGCCACCACCCTTTCGGGTAGGTTGTGTGGGTTCTAACTACGGGTTTCACTCACCAAAGAAAGATTAGGAGGCTTGTGTGTGTTTGTGAAGGAATACCGATGATTGGATACACGAGTAGTGACTGTTCACCTTTGCTGATGATGAGGGTTTCGACGTGTTCCGAAAGGTTAAATATGATGGGTACACATTTGGTTCGATGTTAGGCAGGTTCCTGCGAGATACATTCCTAGTGCCGCTATGCTTCATCTCTTTTAACACATTATTATTATTATTATTTTATCGTTATTATTATTATTTTTTTTTTGCCTTTTCATTTTGCATTTAATGTTTATCTAATAACAATATAACACATTATTATTTTATTATTTTATTTTATTTTTTTTTTCTTTACATTTTGCATTTAATGTAGTTTTTATCTAATAAAAATATAACATGTAGTATCTAATATTCTTTAAACATTCAAATACGTTGTATTATTTTTTGATCTCCCACTGGTTTAATATTTGTTAGCTTTCTTTTTTAATATTTGTATGATAATAACTATCATTTAAAAAATATGCCCATAAAATTTAAAGCTAGCCACTATTATTACAAACAACGTACTCTAGATCTGTGATACGTATGATGTCGCTCTTACAAATGTGAGGTCATTAGTTCAAATTATTGCAAGGTGAAAGATGAAATTTAGGTGTTGGGGAATTTTGTTGTTAAAAAACAATGCATAAACGTTTTATTAGAAAAACATAGTGTTTATGATACGTTTTAGTGAAGAATCAAATATGAGAAAAACATACCTAAATGAATTATTGGTTATGAAATCGATAGGTGCCATAAAGATTAGTTATGTTCAAGGTCGAGGTCGGGACCAACCCCCACATGTGGGCTCTCTCGTATACTGAATCCAATTAGTCAATTTTCCGTTACCAACCATGTAACCTCTATTTTGAAAACATTGATTATTTGTAGGGATGGCCCATATATATAATTTGAAAATGACATGGAAAACAGAAAATTGATATATTTAAGTCGTACACAGGTAAGGTTTTTTCTTATTGGCTCGGTTATTTGGACACTAGGTAGCATTCTTTGGACGTCACTGACTATACGACTCGTATTGGTGCAATGGTGTCAAATGTTGTCTTGTGTGTGGATATATATGACTCGTTTGGGCCTAACTTAACCATGTTATAATGGTTACCATTAACAATAACAAATGAAACAACCCAATGAGGGAAATGATGATGGTGAGCATAAAGTGAAGTATAACTATCGTTATTGCCTAAATCTTGAACAATCACACCAAACTGCTTAGCATATGCCTCGCAGAGTTCTACATGTTTTGTTCCTGCGAGCTCATGAATGAACTATACCTCGCAAGTTGTTTCCTATTTTGTCATTGGACCTTGAAATTTGGACGCCCACGAGTATTTGTTTGTACGAAAGGCTCTTTCTTATTTGTTTTGCCCAGGTAAACCACTAATTTGATCTTCAACAACAAACTTTTGTTCACCTAATTGGGTTGGACCATTATATGTTGTTTCATCATATCTATTGCTTCATGATCACCATCTATGGCGTAATCCTCATGAACAAATGACAATGATGCATCAAGTTTTCTCCTCTTTTGACTCTGATGGAACTTTATTACTTGTATTGAAAACATTTTTATAACCAATATTGAGATGATCAACAATTTCAATAATAAGTACGGGTATTTTTTACATGTATTGAAATACGCTGACAACCGAGAAACACGTGACAACCCATAACACACATATATGGGCATATATATATATATATGTATATATAATGAAAACTTAAGAGTTAACAAAACTTCTGAAAACCTAGTGTTACAATCTTTTTTTTTTTTGGAATTAATGATTTTACACAATGTAATACATGTTATTATTAATATTAAGACAAAAATTAACAAAAGAATAATAATAATTTACCTATAAGTTATATTGTGTGTAACATTTTGATTGTTACACATATAGCATGTGCAACGTCTTGTTACACATATGTATGCTTTAAAGTCACGTCTTATTACACATATGTATACTTTAAATTCTAAACTAGTGATGATATTTTGGTAATTAAGAAAAAAGTTTATGGCTTAAATTAATGGGATCCTCCTATATCTCCCCTACTTCCATTTTCATGAAACTTCCATAAAAAATACTACCGATGGCCTCTATTATTAGAAGACTCCCCAAGTAAATTGATTAGTAAGTAAAATGGGTATGTGCATGTATGTAATCCTTGTAACAATTAAATATTGGAATATGTTGACATTCAACTATTTTCATTCGCAATGTGTGTTAATTTAATTAATAGTATGATATTAATTAAAAACGACAACAAACCATTCTATATAATTACTAGGGTTTTATTTGAGCATGTTAATTTATATAATTGCATTAGAATAATTACATATTTGTAATAACATAAACGTATGTGTAATAATACAATCATTATTGTGTTCTATGTAATAATAATTTTACATATACGTAATAACATAGTCGCACATATAATAATAAAATGACATGCGTGATGATAGTAAAATTATCATTGTATTTTTTGTGTGCTATAATGCTAAATAACCTGATGAACAATTTCTTCGTATTGGTGAAATCAGTGGAATAATTAAGAAATAATTAAGTGAAATAGTTAAGAAAATACCTTGCAAATACCTCCCATCATACCTTGAAACATTGCACAATGATAAACAAATGAGAAAGTTCTAGTGAAATTGATTTAGATGATTAGACAACAATTGTGTGGAGAGAAAATAAAGGAATCATAATTTCAAGTAACATACCTTTAAAATATATTAAATACAAAACAAATTATAGATAATGTTATTGGTTGAGATAATAAATAAACAAAAAATCTTTCTCATTTTCACACTTGTGTGTGTATATATATGTGTTAAAAGAGAGATTTAGAGAGAGAGAGAGAGACTTTTATAAGGATGATAAATGCCATGAGTCTCCTTGTTATGTGTCTAGTTTTCACTTCCATGTTCACCAACACACTTTCACTAACTAAAGAACAAGAAAACGATCGAATCATCGCGTTGCCAGGGCAGCCGAAGGTGGCGTTTTCGCAGTTTTCCGGCTACATTACCGTCAACAAGAAACATGGTCGGGCACTATTCTACTGGCTAACTGAAGCTGCAACTCTTAATCCACTCCTTAAGCCTCTTGTACTTTGGTTAAATGGAGGTAATATTATTTTACTCATTATTCCATGCATCATTTTTTGTTTTGTTATTCATGTAAGAATTAAAAAAAAATACATAAATCATCCGTTTGAGAGTCAAACAACCTCACTCAACTCTTCAACCGGCAATCTACGGTACTCTTTAACCACACAAGTTTTCTAATTAATGACATAAGAATTGAATTCAAAACTTCCTATCAGTCGTTTTATAAATACTACACATGGTATGTGTTAACTAAAACTATTTATGAGATTTACTGGATATAATTATTGTTATATGTGTTAATTAAAACTATATATTTTTGTTAAATATATTTAAAAAATAAAAATAAAATTGATATTTGGCAATAATCATTGCTTATGACTTTGTTTTCTAATCATACTACGATGTGTAGTTGTTTATACCACACCATATTAATTCAATGCATGCTTTTCTCATTTTCTAAAGACACTTCTAGATCATACACCGATTTGTAATCTAACGGGTTTTCTTACGGTGGCTGGTTTTTTTCTTGATTGTGTTACTAAGTGAGACATGTTTAGAGCGTCAAAATCAGTATAGACGATTGTAATCCCGCTTCGGTAATACTCACTTTTTATTTTGGAGGGGGTGGGGGTGAGGGGGGGTTGTTCCAGCACTGTTAAATTATATATATAACAATTACAAAAAGAAGTTATCTCACAAACTTACTTTTCACTTGATTTTTCTTGCTTAATTCATTTGTACCGCATGTTATTTATTTGTACTAAGATAAGTTAGTTAACATAGGTAAGGTCAAAATCTAGTAGGGTTCATGACAATCTCTCCATGACTTTAACAAATTTCATGTGATAAATTTAAAAAATGCCCCTTCAATCTCTTGCAAAATCTAATGACACTCCCCCCCCCCCCCCCCCCCAACAAGTTTTGTTACATCACAAATAATTTTTTTTTTTTAATTTATACAACCAAACAAAAGGCGCGTGAATGTTTTTATATGCTAAGAAATCTAAGTTCATGTGTCAATCGTGTTAAATGATATGAGTTGCTTAGTCATTCGTAAATTTTATTGACAAATCATCTATCTTTAAATTATTTTATCAAAATATTTATTATATAAAATAATAGTCATAGTATAAATTAAATTATAGTTAGTGAGTTTACTTAAAGGTTTTTATTATGTTATATATAGAGTTTAGATTGATATAAAATGCATGTCCATTCCTTTTGAACATACTGTCATTTCATTTTTGGGTTTTCTCTTTTGATTGCTATACGATTTACGGCACTATAACAAGCTGAAACATCAATTTAGTATGGTTTAACGCCACCGCCATAACGCACGGGTCCGAAATACTAGTTAAAAAACAAAAACAATATTCCAGTAGTTATTACCAGAAATTACGCCGGTCATTTTATTGATGCAACGCGTCGGTCAAGTTATTACCACAAACATTTTTTTTTCTTAATAAAATTTCCGTCGTTAAGAAAACATGTTAAACAAAACGTGTGGTCATTTGACCCAACACCTAAAGGTGACATGGATGGTGTCATATCTTAAGGGTTGGTCCCGTAAGGTCAAGTACCACGTGAGTGCACTTGATTTGAACATCCAACGGGCTTAGTCCAACCATAGCGGACCCGTCATTTTATACCTTTAAACAAACTACAGTTAAACCCACCAAGGAGCTCGTCTACGAACAAAAGAGAGACCTGCGGTTTTTGTCCATGTGGTTTGTCCAAATCTCAGATTTTAGTCTAATAGTTTCAAATTTGGGATTTTAATCCCTGTAGTTTCATTTCACTTGCAATTAAACCCGGATTTACTAATCATGTTAAGTTTTGTCATCAAACTCATAAGTGTGTCATTCACGTGAGAGGCAGTTTTATCCTTTTTTCCCCAAAATACACCTCATCCCCTCACGTGAAAGGGCTTGCGAATTAGGTCTGGGTTTATTTGGGGAGAAAAATGACAAAACTGCCCCTCACGTGAAGGACACGCTGATGAGTTTAACGACCAGACTTAACAGGATTAGTGAATTCGGGTTTAATTGTAAGTGAAATGAAACCACAGAGACAAAATTACAAATTTGAAACTATTTGACTAAAACCGCAGATTTGAGCAGTTTACTCTTTTATAAACCTTTAAAGTTTAAACAAATTACAATAAAACCCACAAACCTTTTTTAAGCTCACGAACCTTTAAACAAGTTTAAGTTATTGTCGATCTATGAAAATGAAACATGACCGATATTATGAATGAGTTCACTAGTACAATAAAGTAACTTTTAAAGCAGGAATTTAGATTTAATAAAGTACGTGGTTAATGAACCGCTTTATTGCGTGCACTGGAAAAAAAAAATACTCATGTCTCATTTCAACCACATCGAATTTAACGTTGATATCTCATTCGTGTTAGCGAGATTACGGACACTCCTTAGTTTGTTGCAAAGCTCTCACAATGGAGATCATATGCATCTTAATTACCAAGTATATTTAACAACTACATATAATTACTTTTTGAACTAAGTAGTGTAAGCATATTAAAACCATATACTTGCTATCTAAATGCAGGACCAGGTTGTTCATCAATAGCATATGGAGCATCAGAAGAAATTGGACCTTTCAGAATTAACAAGAATGCATCTTCCCTTTCTCTCAATATATATTCTTGGAACAAAGGTATTTTAAGTTCATTAACTTTAAGTTACATCTCTAAAAGCCTTCTAATTTAAAATAGTACGTGATACTTGTTAAACTAATACTAATTACAGAGGCAAATATTCTATTTCTTGAGTCTCCGGCTGGTGTTGGTTTCTCATACACGAATACAAGCTCAAACCTCAAAGACTCGGGTGACAAGAGAACGGGTATATTTCTATCGATGAATAATTAAGATGGTATAAAAATTATCTCTCATATTTTTTACTCAATAAAGTTAGATATATGTACACTTTCATGCATAATCTGTGTTTTATAATGTACAATTCGTTATTGACGTATTTCCTTCCACGACGCAGCTAGCGATGCGCTAAGATTCCTCATAAGATGGATGGCAAGATTTCCGCAATACAAATATAGAGAGTTCTATATGGCTGGAGAGAGTTATGCAGGTATTATTGTTTTAACCATAAACACATATATGTTGTGGAGACAAACTGAATAGTTAAATCATAACCGCTGAACTGGTTTTGAAACCGGTGATTTATTTATCATTTTTGATAACTCATTTTTATGGTGTCACACCCCGACCAAGGACGGCGGAACATGCCGAGGTGTAACGATTGTCCATAAGCACATGACACTAATTAAAGTGACAGTATTTAATAAACTCATTTCATTTCACAACATCGAAATGTCACATAACAATTATCCATAAAATAACCTTAAACAAGATATCACAAAATATGGCAAATTTGATATTGTTCATTTTTACTAATATCCTAAGGTCTTTGATGTCGTTTCTTCACAATCATAAATCAACCAAGATGCAAAACTACAACATTTCATAAAATAAAGTTTGTCAACACAAAGGTTGGTGAGCAATTCATAAGTTTAATCATATTAGTATATAATAAGGATAGCCACAAAACTTGCATACGAAACGATAAATAAAAGTGATAATTTGGATAAATAGATATCGCTAAACACATTAGCGACACATAGCTATAAGGGGATGCCAAATAGTATAGGATTTTATAGTTATCGTTAATTGCATTACGTTAACGACACCTTGCTATAAGGGGAAGCCAAATAGTCTAGGATTTTATAGTTCCACCAACCAAAAGCGATAAACACATAGGCATATAAGCATAGAACACCAAATCGAGCAATTATTTAGGTAAAGTATACAACTACGTTTGTGGTTTAAGATTCAAATATAAAGCATTTTGTTGAATAAGTATGAAATGTCACCCCCAAAATAAAAGATGGAAAATAGGGTATGAAGTACTCACCTTCAAGTAGTAAACTTGAAAGATGATAATTTGGAGATTTGTCGGAACGACGAGTTTAACGCACAATGCCTAAAAAGAAAAGAAGTCTTAAATTTAAAAAGGTTGTCTTGAAGGTCTTTAAACAAAATAAATGTTGAGAAATGTAAATAATTAAAGTTCAAGGTTTTAAAATGTAACTATTTAAGAATTTATAATAATAACCCTTTAAAAATGTAAGTTTGCTGAAAACCGAGTTAAAGTATCTAACCTTAATATTTACTCAACCTATGTTAAGTAATAAGGTGGATAAAATGCAAGAATGCAAATCCCTTTAGAATAAAGATACTAAAACGGGTTTTTTTTATCGAGTGTTCAGGTTGTCGGTTCGGGTCTTGATAATTGGTCAAACCCAAAGTCAACTTTCCAAAATATTGAATGTTATGAGATAACTCAATAAAATTTAATAAGACTTAACCAAGTATGTAGTCTAACAATGCACGTTAAGCGAGTGTTCGGTTTTGTCGGTCCAAACTTTGTTATGAGATCAAGTTGGATCCAACATTTTCAAGTACTTAAGAAAATATTTAAAAATCAATTTGTAACTATTTTTAAAGAAATATACAAGTCTTGATGGCTAAAAAAAAACACACTTGTGTGTTTTAAGAGAGTAAGAATCGGTTTGGTTTCCACATGTCCAAACACTAAAGAACTTGTATAATAATGTACAAATAAAAAAATATTTTAAGTTTTACAACCAAAAGTTAACAATAAAGTCTTTAAACAAAAGTTCGGTTTTCGGTTCGGATCGTGTTTCGGGTTAAGACCGAGGTAAGATTCTACAAACCCATAACCATAGAATTTGTAAAAATGATTTTAGAAACTTAGATCTAACAATAAGTATGTTTAAACAATTATTTAACAAAACTAGTAACAAAGTTCGGTTTACGGTTTAAAGCTATTTACGGTTAAACCGAAGCATAGACTCTTAAAAACCCATAACCATGGAACTTGTAAACATGACCAACAAACTAAAATAAGCAAGATTAATATGTATGAACAAGTTATATAGATGTATATATATCGAGGACACGAAGTCCTCCATGAAGCCTTGCCTTATGAGGTCCGAAACATCACCGACCGGAATCGGAGAAGTAACTACCAAAGGTAAACAAGGGGTGTATATTATATATATGTTGCACAACCATAAACAAGTATTAATAAGGCTACATAAACTAATTAAGATGAAAGACTAAAAACCTTCAAGAACACTTAAGAAGATAACCTTGAATCTTTAATGTTTGAGTGAGTTTTTTTTTGGGGAGTTGTAGCAAGGGAAAATGAAGTGGTAAGGTGGTGTATATATAGGGTAATGTTGGTGGTCAAACATGGGTGTGAGACACAAGAGTTTTCATGCAAAATGGATCAAGACAAAAACACAAAACAACAAAAAAAATAATAAAAAATAAATAAATAAATAAATAAAAATAAAAATAAATGTAGGATGTTATCAAGACCCAACAAGTGTGAAACAATATTGTTACATAAATCCATCATTTTGATTATAACATAAGCTTCGGTTTACAAATCGGGTCGGTTTACATAATAAACAGATACAAAAACGAATACAAACAAGACCCGAAATTAACGAATGTCACATATGGCTTGGTTATAACTACATGTGCATACCTAACCTAGAGATAGTCCCGATTCAATGGAGATAATTCGGATTCACATGTGAACATAGTAAATCTAGTCGAATTAAGCGAAGAATAATTTAAGTAGTGAATGATCAAGTTTATTACTATTACTATCATTTCTAAGTAGTAGGAATTAGAATTTGAGTTTAGACAAGTGACTTCTCTTTCGAGTTTGTGTAGTTAAATACCCCTTGTATATTGTTTTCATTATTCATTTATAAAAAAGTTAAAAGTCTTGATTAATTAAGATTGATCACAAAATCGGGTATTGTTTCTTTTGTTATGCATACAATAGATTAGTTCACAAGTCATGGGATTTACCTTTTAGTACTTCGTATCAAAGCTTTGTTGAACAATGTAGCCAAAGTGCCTACGGCTAGACAAGGTGGTAGTCATGACCAATAGCGTTCAACCGAGAGATCAATGATTTCAGTTCCAAGGGCACGGCCAAGGCCTCATGTGTACGATTGTGGCAAGGAAAATGAAATCCCTAAATATTTCACTAAACAATCGATGGGACCAATATGGTGTTTTCAGTTGTCATGGTTAGTATATACATGCAAACTCCAAAAGAAGTCTCATTTTGAAGCAATTAAACAAATTCTCCAATTTATTCAAGAAACTGTTGAATAGCGGATCAAGTATAAATGAGGTTGATCAAAGGTGTTGATCGGTATAGCGATAAGAGCCATAATACTATTGATGATGAAACAAGCAGTATTGGTCATATGGGTTTTTATTATGGTGGAGCCGTGATTTCTTAATTAAAAGTCCCTAATTTCATAGCCGGAGCAAGCATATAAAGTCTTGGTTTTACTATATACTCATGTGTGGAATTGAACGAGTTAGCAATGGAGCACATTCGTGATAAGGAACAACTAGCCGGCATTCTTTCGAAAGCACTTGCGGGAGTCAAGTTCGATGAAATGCGAAGTTTGCTCGGTGTTGAAGACCTTTTGGTTTCAAGTCAGAAATTAGGGGGCATTATTGGTAATTTCCCTATCATTAGGCAAGTCACATGTAGTTGATAGGGCTAGACCTATTTGCGCCTATGAAATTCATTAATAATGGTATTCCTTGTATGCCAAGTCGGGTCACCCTTATATATACATTGCCAGGAGTAGGGTTATTGTAATCAAGTTTGAGCAAATTTCTTGATTATAATAATGCGATAGTCCGGTTAAGTTGTGTGTTTTCTTTTTTGTGTTTTTTATTATCAGTTCATTCATGAGATATGATTACTTATTTCTTATGTCTTTATTGCATTTTGCTATCTTCTATAGGCCATTACGTTCCTCAATTAGCCGAGAAAATCCATAACTACAACAAGAACCACCACAATCCAGTTATCAATCTAAAAGGGTTCGTGGTAAGTTTCATTTTGGATGCCATGATAGTACATAATAACAATTAAGTAGTTAATTAACCTAAAGATCAGGGTCGGCCCGGCGGTGTGCGAGCCGCACCCATGGCCGGGGCACGTAAGTTTCGGAGGCCCAAACTTTTTATACATATATATGTTTGATATATAAAAGATCTTGAGTCAAACGACATCGTCAATTGGTTGAATCGGTCGTTAATTTTGGTGTTTAAAAATCACTAGAAAAATAGATTCACCGGATAACTTTGCCGTAAAGTCTTGCTCTTTATTTCACAATTAAATATATTATTTACATACTCACCCCTTTTAGTTTTGTTTTAGTTATACTTCACCCGTAACTTTTATTTCAACATAGCATTTCAAATACTTTAAACAATTTTAAAAAAATGAGTATATATTAAAATAACTATATTAATTTTAATAATTTGTATAATAACTCGTAAAGTATTAAGTTTTAGGGGGGTTTCGAAAATTTGGGTATTACATTCATATTATATTTTGTTATATTTATAGTTATAAAATTAATCGTCGTTTAAAAAAATTAACTTATATATTGCATTATTCGTTAAGGCCTATGGGCCTTTTTATTTGAACTCGACCGAGGTATTTAAATCTTCGGAGACGGCTCTTCTAAGGATGCACAACTTCTTGGTGCAGGCAGGGAATGCCGTGACTGATTTCAAGTATGACAACATTGGAACAGTAGAATATTGGTGGACTCATTCGATCATATCAGACACAACCTACAAATCAATTATGAATTCTTGCAACTTCACATCACGAAAATACGACGAAAAATGCGACAATGCGTTATATTATGCACGGGATCATGAGTTTGGAGAGATAGATGAGTATAACATTTATACACCATCTTGCAACAAATTCTCACGTAATCGTAATCATAAATCAAGGAGGCTCAAAAATACCCTGGTGCGTAGACGCGCTTCGGGTTATGATCCATGCGTTGAGAAGAGAGCCGAGAAGTATTATAACCGTCCAGAGGTACTACACGCAATGCATGCAAATTACACTGGGATTCCATATAAGTGGACTGCTTGCAGGTAGATGTGATGATGCAAAAACATGCCAATTAAAATTAGAAATGTGATGATGCATGCATGGGAAAATATATTTAACAAATATTATTCATGTTTTTTGCTTGCAGTATTGAAATATTGGAAAACTGGAAGGATTCTCAATTTTCAATGCTGCCAACATACAAGAAACTAATGTCGGCTGGTTATAGAATATGGGTGTTTAGGTAAATTGGTCAACCATCATGTTTCAAACCCAACATCCAAATTCCAAACTACATATAAGGGTAACACAAAAATAATTAGAATTTTTGAAAATAAAAATCATATATTTATCTCTATTCAAGTAAAAAATTCTCTCTTTCTATATCCATATAATTTAACTAAAAAAACACATGTATTCATAAAATTTGATTAGTATTTAAAACCTTTTCGCATCTCATTTCATATATTTCTCTATGAATTAAGTAATATTTTCTTTTCCCACTCATAAATAATGTAAGTAATATATATAAAGAATAAAATATGAATAGTGATACTCCATATTTAGAGAATCATTGCAGCTTTCTTTTTTTCTTTTTCTATTTTAGAAATCCTAATACAAAAATTACTAATTGTCAAAAAAATACTACATCTAATTATCAAAAAAAATACTACAAAACTGTAATGTAGGGGAATAAATGGCTTGCATGTTTTATACTTAAGGAAAGGCTAGTTAATTACTAAAATTGAGGAAATTTTTTCAAAAAAAATATATAATTATAGCCTATTGAAGGATGGAATTTAGGTTGTGGAGTTGAGTGACACCACCTATGGTGTTTTTGTCGCATGACCGACGCATCGAAGCTTTTCTGCTAGCTTCTTGGCTATGTTTTTGTAACTCTACTTGTTGACTATCGTTTTAAGACTTTAAGTTATGCAATTTTTTCATGTAACATTTGGGTTCTTCTCCTACCCGTATCGAATAGAACACGCTGAGCCAAATCTTCTTCATGTAAAACCTGCTTGATTTAGATCGGGAAAATCGTGTGGTTTTATGAAACCATGTGCTATGGCTCGAATCCGTAGTCAATCCTATTTCCGATAGGGACAGTTGACAACTGAATCCGATTTTTCCCATTCTTTTGACGTGTTTCACTCTTGGATCAACTTTATATCATAAACACCATCTTAACTATCTCTGTGTTGTATTTTGAAACGCAGTGGTGATACAGATTCGAATGTGCCAGTTACCGCGACAAGATTATCGTTGAGCCATCTCAACCTGACAGTTAAGACCCAGTGGTACCCGTGGTATGTGAATGGCCAGGTACTCAATACAATCTTGGTCATAAAGTTTTATTCTTAACCTAAACACAACTATATTATTTAAGCATGCAATGGGGTATTAACAATAACAGGTAGGGGGATGGACTGAAGTGTACGATGGGCTAACGTTTGCAACGGTCAGGGGAGCTGGTCATGAGGTCCCTTTGTTTCAGCCTGAAAGAGGGTTTCTTCTATTCGAATCGTTCTTGACTGGTAGAAACTTACCAGGGGCATGAGTTTAAATGAAAAATGGTGAGTTGATAAGATATATTTTTATATTATAAACGATCATATTCTGTAACAAATACAATAACTGATGATTGATTTGACATGCTTCAAACACAAAGTTGAGAAAATGAAAATGAAAATGAATTATACCAAAATGGAAAAAAATTCATAGAATTTTAGAGAGATCTTCTACTTTTCAATTACTACTTGTCCTAGAAGAATATGAAGTTTTTATGTTTGCATTTCATGCTTCTAGCCTTGGTAGATCGAATTACATGTTGTGTTTTTTGTTTGGAGTTTTCCAGGATAACCTTTAAATACTACGATCACTTCTAGATTGGCATTATTTTAGTGTTACTTCAAAATCTTTAATCAGATAAGACACATGTAACAAAAGAATGAATACTGTATGAAAGTCTGTTGAAAGTCGAACCATAATTTGAATGAACTCAATATCTCAATTAATCAGGCCACATCTCAAATCAGACCACTACAAAGGGCGTTGCCTCTTACCCTTGTTGTACAGGGGGGCTTCGCCCCTTGAACTACTGAGGTGCAATACCAGCCTTAGAAAAATAGAATGGTCTTAATAAAGTGTGCACTCTAGACTACGTAACATAAGGGGTGCAAACGAGCCGAGCTGCTCGCGAGCTACTTGAGATCGCCTCGTTAAAAAGCTCAATCGAGCTGAGCTTAATCGAGCCTGAGCCCAAGCTCGAGCCTAAAAGTAAGCTCGTTTAATAATCGAGCCCGAGCCCGAGCTTCACTTATCGAGCTCGAGCCGGCTCGCGAGCCTAAACGAGTCTGTCATTTATATATTTTTTTAAAAAATATATTCAATAATAATTAATTAATATATATAATGTCATAAAAAATAAATAAAAATAACTAAATAATATATATTTTTTATACATAAAATTATAATAGAAAAAAATATATAAAAATAATTATAAAATTGTATAAAAAATAATTGATAAATAATAAACGAGCTGAGCCCGAGCCAAGCTCGAGCTTGAGAATCAACTCATGAGCTCGAGCTCGAGCTTTGAAAATAGAGCTCGAAACGAGCCGAGCTCGAGCTCGAGCTCTGTGTAAGTTAAACGAGCCGAGCTCAAGCCTAGTCGAGCTCGGGCTCGGCTCGGCTCGTTTGCACCCCTACGTAACATATAGCAAAGTATATTCTATTTTCTCATTTCGTCTTAAATGAATCTCAATTACCCAATAATATGAAGCCCCAATTCTTTATAATACACAATTTAACTTATGATTGTCCCATACACCTTCATTGAAAATGTGGAAACAAAGCATTCCAAGAAAAATACAAATCACTTTTGAACAAACAAAACCCATTCAAAATACAACTAAACCAAAATCAAACACAATAGCTTCACCAATGTTATGAATTAAATATTATCTAACAATATTGATCATGACAGAGGCTCTTTTTTCTTCATATCACCTAGGCTTCGAATCCTTTTAAATATGAATGACTATGCTATGTGACTTTTTAATAATGATGGTTGTTCCTTACAAGGCGAGGAGCTCGCTATAGAGCAACCTAGACGAGTAGTTCATACACACCCAAGTCCTAATGCCCAGTTTGCCCAACGATCTACTATAATTAAGAACCAACTCCTAAGTTAAAGCTATAAGAACATATGTAGTGGGAAACCCTCAAAGCGCCCCCATCTTCCTCTCCATTGGTTGGTTTTCTCCCTGGCCCCACCTTCTGATCTTCATTAAGCGTTTCGTACAAAATGCTGGGAGATGTTTTGAAGGCCAAACCGCCTCAAAACCTCTGGAGCGGCCATTAGGTTTGGTCTAGTAACCTTAAACCCAAAAAAAAGAAAAAAAAAAGAGGTATCACCCACTTATAACTTAGAATCTTCTACACGTGTTAAAAATGTATCACCCCCAAGAGGTTTATAAAAAAGTAATAGATATTCATATACGTGATGCACAAAATATTGAAAAAGTACTTTATTTCCACTTCATATTTTCAACTCATAGGTAGTGGTCATGTTCTTCAACAAATATTTTAAAAATGTGTTCTTTTCTAATGTGAGAACATATTTTTCTAACGGTGTGACACACAAAATATCCTTCTTTTACTTTTCTAGGATAAGTCATTTAAGTATTTAACAATAATCCATTCACACACTTATTTATGTGTGTATAGTGAGTGTGTGTGAGAGAGAGAGAGACTTTAGGAAAGGAGGGAGAGATGGGTCTCCTTATTATGTGTATGGTTTTCACTTTCATGTTCACCAACACAATTTCACTAACTCAAGAACAAGAAAACGATCGAATTATCACGTTGCCAGGGCAGCCAGAGGTCGTGTTTTCGCAGTTTTCCGGCTACATTACCGTCCACAAGAAACATGGTCGAGCACTCTTCTACTGGTTAACTGAAGCTGCAACTCCTAATCCACTCCTCAAGCCTCTTGTACTTTGGTTAAATGGAGGTAATATTATTTTACTAATTGTTACATGGCATGCAGTCATCTTATAATGTTTCTTTTTAATTTTTCACATATGAATACTTAAAGTAAATATATAAACGACTCAATTTGATGATTTTTTTGTCAATGACCAATCATTATGCCAGTGATATTAGACATTGTGTGTATTAATTAAATAAAGCTTATATGTATGTTAAATATTTTTTTGGTGTAATTAAAACAAAAATTAGATAAAACAAAAAAATGATTTGGTAATAATTAGTTTGTTTGGCTAACGTTGATGATTAACCTAATTCCAACCACAATTATTGTCTCATTTATCTACCTTAGGATATATGAGTTATGATGTGTATTTACTTCACCATATTTAATGCATGTTCTCCTCATACACCGGTTTCTAATTGCTCAACAACATCCACATAATTGGTTAAACTCAACAACCCTAATCTAGAATGGTTTATATACATTATTTACATAGATTTTATTTTAACGGCTAACTCACACATCCTATAATTCTTACTTTAAATCTACATCTATGGTTATCATGGGACTTTAATTCTTATTTTTTACGTACATTGATGCTACTAGACTACAAGCTTTTTGTTATTACACATATAGATGTATTCAGAAAGATACAATGACAAAACTAGTGATGCTTTTAACAATTTTTTATCTTCGTACATCTATCAAGATCGTGTTCAAGTATCTCATGAGTTTAGTTAGTTGATTCAAGCCTTTAATAGGCTTAAATCAACCCCTACCCAACCTCGATCACATGTCACTTTACACTTGATTGAATACACACAATGAGTGCGTTTGTGTGTTATATATCTTGCAAAATTTAATAATTCTGCAATCATATAATGTGTTTGTATTCTTTATTTTCAGAACAAGTTAGAGCATTCCTAGTTCATTCTCCATCTTCATCCCTATAATTACACTAAAAACACTATATTTTCTCTCTCATTTTCAATTAAATAATATATTTTTATACTTTTATCATTATCTTTTCTCTCTCATTCACTCACAACCACTTTAAAAAACATTATAAAATTATAGATGTGAACAGTGTGTTTCTCCAAATTTAACCATGAACAGTAACATTTTCTCTCTCATTCTCTCACAACCATTTTCAACCATCTCTAAAATATAAAGAACTCCCTCACATAATTTGAAGAACCCCCTAAGAATGCTCTTATTATAACATTCAAAAGTACTTGTATCTCTCTCCCTTTATGCATCTACATCTATACGTACATGACAGGTTAATATATATGTTAATATATAATAATAATTAATAAGTTTAAATAAAAAGTTACTAAAACTGCACAAGTATTTATACAGTTATTATGCATAGGCTTGCGTCATATTTATGTTCTAGTTATTATGTGAAGAAAAGTGACCGGTCAGAATAAATAATATAAAAAATAAGAATATTGAATTCAATCAAATTAATTAAACTTAAATGATTGGTAGGTAGCTATGAAATAAATATGAGAATTTTAAGAAAGAATTGTCAGTAAAAAGGAAATTTTTTACCCAAACCGTGACGCCTTGTTCTGTTAGTATTAAATTTTAACAAATATTCGCTACTAGATTTTATCCCCCGTATTATGGGGGTTGTTTTACATTTTCGTTGTCAGTATTTATATATGTCTATTTGGATTTTAATTTTATTTATTGTAACAAAGTTAATAATTAATATACATGAGGTTTAATGAAAAAATGGTTTCATAAATACATGATATGTTATAATCCGGTTTAAAAGCTATCTGGGTTTGGTGATACTCATTACCCGTTTATTTTCTTTATTATAAAATTATTTTTTAATTATAAATAATATCTTTTTTTTAAATAAAATATGATATTAATTTTTAGTATATCCTTGTTTTATAGGATTTTCATATCAAATATTTTTTGAGATTAATTTTTAATATAATGAGACGTTATACCCCGTTTAAGAGCTCTCTGGGTTTGGTGAGACCTTTACCCGTGAATTCGGGTCAAATGCGTGAGAAGCCTTCATTTACGAATAAAGTAATCTGATGGCTTGAGAGAATGGTTTTTTTACATTTTTCATTTTTTAATATTTATTTTTGAGATTTTAATTTTCTTTATTGTAAGAAAGTTAATAATATACCTAGGGTTTGATGATGAAAGAGTTTCATAAATAAATGATATGTTATAGCCCGTTTAAAAGCTATATGGATTTGGTGATCCATGACCCACTTATGTTTTTTACTATAAAATCGTTTATTAATTATAAATAGTATCTTTTTCTTTTTAAATTGGATATTAAATTTTAGTATATCCCTATTTTATAGGATTTTCACATCAAATAATTGGTAAGATTAATTTTTAATTTAATGAGATGCTATAACCCGTTTAAGAGCTATCTGGTTTTGGTAAGACCCATACCCATAAATTTTGGTTAAATCAATGAGAGATCTCTATTTAAAAATTAAGGAATCTGGTGGCTTTCATAAAAGGGGGAGCGACCACATAAGATTTTAGGGTTTTGGTTTATATATATTATAGATTATTATTATTATTATATAATTTTGGAGAATGTTTATATTATATAACATTACTTTTTTTAAACAATGTATTAAGTTTAAATTATCAAAATATTAGAAGGTCATTCTCACCTTGTTGAGATGGTAAGATACAACATTTTGTCGTTCAAAAAAAATCAAAATACTTGAAGTTCGGTGTAGAAATAAGGCGTTTTGAGTCTTTTGACTTGGGATAAATTTGAATGTTAAACAAGGTAATTCTCTTGTACTTACTCGGCTCTAGTATTTGCTAGGCCGTTGCTATGAAAATACTTGGAAGTTTTTAAGTGTAGGAATAAGGCCTTTGACTTAGGATAGTTAGTGTAGATTTGAATTATACACAAGTAAGATAATTTTCTCTTTAAGTATTTACTCGGCTCTAGTATTTGCTAGGTTGTTGTAAATAAAATGCCTGCATTTCCAAAAAAGAAAAAAAGTAACTTCGTATGAGTTCTAATAATATTAATTTCAACTTGAGTGTCATGTTTAATTTTCTTTTAAATTGCATCTGGCGACATCCAAAATTTTGTTCGTAAAGTATTATTTGGAGTGATAGAATTAGCAATTCGATCAAATATTTTATGTTGTTACAAAGTCATTCAACTTACAAAATACTGCAATTGTGTATGTTTATTTTTGTCCAAAATCTTACAAAGTCATTCAACTTGTTGTATCATAGATCATATATGTTAAAAACTAGATTAGAAATTCGTGTAATATATATGATGAAAAATTAAAATAGTTAAATTTCTAGAATTTGTAAGCACTTCTTATGTTTGAAATTACACATTGTATAATGAAAATTGAAAAGTTATGGTTATAATTCATAATAACACACACGCCCCTGACTAATGCACATGTTTTTGGCATGCCCCTCCCAATACCCAACACCCACCTTCTCAATAACATTATAGCATTCGGCCTCTTACACAGACCAATGTTTCCCACAAGGAGTTAATATATATGTTACCCGTGTGAGAAGATAACAATCTAGTACTCTGATTTACCAAATGTGTCACAAGCACCCTTCCCTCGTCTTTGGTTCACTCTAACGGACTCTGACCCCTTATCTCTGTAGGGTTTTTCCTTAAAATACCTATCACTTGCTAACTTGTAATATATGGCTTACGATCAGGTCCAGCCCGTGGTCAGCAAACTTCAACCTAAGTAAGGGTTTTAGGTTCACACTTAATTAAGGCCTCCAAATCAAACAAAAAATAAAACATTATATATAGATACATTATAATTGGCAAATTACACAAAAAATATGTATAGGTCTGGTGATAAAGCTGTATGTTGCTTAGTTGCAGGTCTTTCGATTTAAGCTTCCAGAATTATTAAACTAGCCCTGATAATGATGTGACTTTAAAAACCCGTTCACGTGATCCGGACCCAGTGACTTATATTTTTGAATTGATTATGCTCACTTTAGTAGATTTTCAATTTTCAACATATATATTCATTTAATCATTTTATTTCATATACCAATTAGAATATTTAATTCTTATCTTTTTAAGTAAATAATATGCACATATTAAAATAATATACTTGTATTTAATTGCAGGACCTGGTTGCTCATCAATTGCATATGGTGCATCAGAAGAAATTGGACCATTCAGAATTAACAAGAATGCATCTTCCCTCTCACTCAATAAGTATTCTTGGAATAAAGGCAAATTAAATAAGTTCTAGTTACATCAATAAACTACACTTTTAGTTAATTAGAACATAGTGATATTTTTTAAATTAATACTAAACCAAGTTTATATGATACCCAGGGGCAAATATTCTATTTCTGGAGTCTCCAGCCGGTGTTGGTTTCTCGTACACGAATACAAGCTCAAACCTCAAAGACTCGGGTGACAAGAGGACGGGTAGATTTCTATATTCGATATAAACCAGTTTTATGTATGACGTTAGATTAATATAAGATAAGTGTAATTTGTATTATATTGCACAATATAATTATGCTGCTTGCTAATAATAATAATTATTATTATTATTATTATTATTATTGTTATTATTATTATTGTATTTTGTGATGCAGCTAGTGATGCACTAAAATTCCTCAAAAGATGGATGTCAAGATTTCCACAATACAAATATAGAGAGTTTTATATATCTGGAGAGAGTTATGCAGGTAATCTTAATTTATCTACAACCACAAAATAGATGTGAAAAATAAAACTAAATAACTAATTTGTAATCTAGAGGAATGAAATCTGTTAAAAAAAATAATATGAATGAAAAATAATTATAAACAATCTAGAGGAATGTGATCTGTTAAAAAAACTGAATATATATGAACACAATTTAGTAAGAACGAATTTGTATTAATGATTTTGTTTGAAACGGGATGGATTACAAAGTTGGCCGGTGATGGTACCCGCCAGCGGGTACAATTCTACCGTCACAATGGTTCCATGAATGAACGCAACGCTTCACTTATTTTTCTAACTAGTTACAATATTTACACAAACTATTAACTAATTACAATTTGCACCCTAACTTTGTTAACTGAACTATTTAACAAAGTTTAACTAAACTATAATAAACAAATGAGATATTTAACGAGATCGGGATTATTTCCAACACTTCCTTAATTTTGCTATCTTTTATAGGTCATTACGTTCCTCAATTAGCCGAAAAAATCCATAATTACAACATGAATCACTCCAATCCAATCATCAATCTAAAAGGGTTTATGGTAAGTTATGTTCTTCATAACATTGCGTCATCTGATTATTGTACAAAGTAACAGCTAACCTACAAACACAGTGTGCAACTTCTTGATGTAGGTAGGAAATGCCGTGACGGATAACAAGTATGATAACATTGGCACAATAGAATATTGGTGGACTCATTCGATCATATCAGACGCAACCTACAAATCAATCACGAGTCATTGCAATTTCACAACACCAAAATATAGCGAAAATTGTGATAATGCTATAAACTATGCATGGAGTCATGAGTTTGGAGAGATTGATCAGTATAGTATTTATACACCATCTTGTAACAAAACATCAGGTAATTTTACATTAAGCAGGCTCAAAAACACACTTGTGCGTAGACGAGCTTCAGGTTATGATCCATGCGTTGAGAGGAGAGCTGAGAAGTATTATAACCGGCCTGATGTGCAACAAGCAATGCATGCAAATTACACTGGGATTCCATATAAGTGGACTGCTTGCAGGTAGCTAGGTTATATTTATAGGGGAAAGTTAACGTATAAATGAAATTAACATGCTAATTGTGAGAATCAAGTAGAGTAATTATATATACAAGTAGAGTGATTATGTAATTACATCATAAAGTAATTACGTAAATTACTCTAAGGTGTAATTACGTAATTACTATACTTGTATATAATTACTATACTTGATTCTCACAATTAGCACATTAATTTTATTTGTATTTGATCAAAACCTATACATACATACATACATACATACATACATATATATATATATATGCATAGATCAAAGTATCAAACAAATAAAATGTGATCAATATCATGCATGCATTAGTGTTAAACATTTTGGCTTTTGATTGTTTTGTAGTGATGAACTTCTAGACAACTGGAAGGATTCTGAGTTTTCGATGCTACCAATATACAAGAAACTAATAGCGGCCGGTTACAGAATATGGGTGTTTAGGTAAATTGCTCGAACATCATGTTCAAAATGACGTAAAGCGAAAGCACAGAAATAACCAACGAATTCTCAAGTAAATTAATTAATACATTTCTGAATTATGAAAACATTACATAAGGTCCTTTTATATGGAATTTGCCAAATTTTCGAAATTACATACAAACTAATATTAAAAGTAAAAGCAAAAATAAATGCGTAAATTAAGTCAATCGACGATTTATGTGTTGAAATATGTACAGTGGTGAAAGCCTAGGAAACTAAAAAAAAAGAACATCCAAACACACTATAACTAATTTTATATTGTGTTTTGAAATACAGTGGTGATACAGATTCGGTTGTACCAGTTACTGCAACAAGATTATCGTTGAGCCAACTCAATCTAACGGTAAAGACCCAATGGTACCCGTGGTACACTGATGGCCAGGTACTAATACTTGAGCCACTATAACCGAAACACGGGTGTATATGTAATATGTGTCATATGTGTAATGCTAGTGTTAATGCATGATAATTATAGGTAGGAGGATGGACTGAAGTGTATGATGGGCTGACGTTCGCAACGGTTAGAGGAGCAGGTCATGAGGTCCCGTTGTTTCAGCCTGAAAGAGGGTTTCTTCTATTTGACTCATTCTTAACTGGCAAAAGTTTGCCAAGGTCATGATTTTGTAAGGTTAGGTTATTCATATATGATCAGTTTGCTGAAAAAGAAAATTGTGGGTTGGTAATTAATTAAACATGCATGAATATGATTGATTCAAGTTTACATGAAAATTATTGTGTTGATATGATTTCAGAACCTATGATATATGTAAGATAAAACATACTAAATAATTTATGTGTATTCTTGGTTATTAAATTAGTTATTAATATATTTCCACTTGGATTAGAATTTAGATAGATGCAATACCCTTTGGCTCGGTTTTTTGTGTTTCCAGCATTATCCTTCTTTCTCCTCAAGCATGAAAGAGATTGTCATCCGACCTCTTTCATTGAAGATGCTCTTAAAAAAATAAAGCTTGTTGAAAGTGTTTATTACTTCATTCCCCTTGTATATGTCGTCTATGTATGTTGTGCTCCAATAACATTCGAGCAGCAATATCTTAAAAATCATATGTACACTCAAAATCAATGTCTATTTCGGTTGTACGCGGGAAGACAAATGCATTATATGTTATTCGTATTAATTTTATTCAAACTATTTCGTATTATATAAAACTAATTTTCTTGATACAGATTTAAATCTTTAAAAGTTTATTGGTTTTGATAGTTGTTTGTCAAAAAAATTATGGGAAATTTTCAAAAATAAGCGTTTATGAAAACAAGTTTCAAGTTTTACGTGTTATTTGCAAGAAATTCTAGAAATAAGTATTATAAACTAGTCGTGACGAGTATATTATGATAACACACGAGTAGTTTGTAGAACCAATTAAAACATGCCACATGTCCTTAAACTAACCGTAACGAGCAGGTTCACTAATCATTTATTCGTCACGACTAAATAAGTTTCATGCCTCGTAATCAACGCCCACGAGTAATTCATAACTCCTTTAGTCGTGACGACTAGTTTACATGGTTTACATTCCCTACAGGAGTAGTTTATTTGTAGTTAACTCGTCGCGACTAGTTTAACCTTACAATCTACTCATCACGATTAAAGGACTTATGAATTACTCGTGGACGGCGTTGATTACGAGGCATGAAATTTATTTAGTCGTGACGAGTAAATTATTAGTGAGCATGCTCATTACGGTTAGTTTAAGGGCACATGAAAAGTTTTAATTGGTTCTATAAACTACTCGTCACGATTAGTTTATAATACTTATTTTTGGAATTTCTTGCAAATGACGCCTAAAACTTGAAATTTGTTTTTATAAACGTTTATTTTTGGAATTTTCCCATTATCTATGTGCCACGGGATTTGGGGTGGTGATATTAACATTTATGGTAAAGATAGAGGATGAAAATTAAGGAAAAATATTAATAGGGTGTCTAGAGAGTAATCTAGTCAATAATGCAAGGGCTTAAATGATCCTTTTGTTACTTTTAAATGCACCTTCCTCCACCTCACTCATTATTATTTGGTGACAAGATAATACATACAGTGATACCCAACCAGAAAGTTGTAGAATTGACCTCTATCTTCCTCTTCCATTATTATTTCAAATTACCATTTTGCCCTTGGACACCTTGAGAATCTTTCCGAAAGATGAAGCAGTGGCTAAAATTGTAATTTCATATGCTACCTGCAAAACCAGGCCCCCTATCTTCCATGAGTATTGCAAATTACCCTTTTATCCCTAAAGACGAGGGAAAAAAGTCTTCTAGGTATATAATAAAGAACGAAATCCAAACGAATAAGCTACTTAGCCGAGTTTAACGAGTCATGTATAGTGATGTCATGACTCCAAAACCTATAGTTTTATAGTTCAAAAAGCGTGCGATGCAGCCTATTGCCTGTTCGTTTTATGTCTTTTATAAACATTATATTTTATTATAATTTATGGGTTTTAGTTAAAAAAAATAAGGAATATTTTAAAAAGATGAAGTAGTGGCTAAAATTGTAATTTCACAAGGGTTACCTATGCAACCTCAACCCAGGCCTAAAATAAGGTACCACCACCAACCGCAACTCATCAGAAAGCACCTGTCTCTCTCTCTCATACCCTTTCTCTCTAGAAATTTTTATTTTTCTATTATTTATTTATGTATTTTGTAATATACATACAACACCCACAAACAAGAGTCAAGAAAAATGGAAGATTTGTCATACCATCATCATAAAAAAATAATTAAAAAAAAAACCTTTGAAAGAAATCATCAGAGAGAGAGAGAGAAACAAGGAAGATGTCTTCAAACTCCAACCAAACCCACCTCACACTCACAGTCACACACACAAAAACAAATCTCACATACAGACCAATTAATTATGTTTATTCCCCAAATACCCTTCTGCAACCCCCCAAAATTCTCCATCTTCATCACTCCATTGTCTCCCAAATCCATGGGCCTTTTGGGGATTTCATTTTGGTCAGTTTCATCAACATCAACAGAGAAAACAGGAAAAGTAAATACCTTCACCTTCACCTTCACCTTCACCTTCACCTTCACCTTCACCTTCTCTCCCCCACACACATTAATCTTCTTTCTTTCTTTTATTAAACACTTTCTTCCACACCCTTCTTTCTCCCATCTATCTTTTTTATAAAGTTTTAATCTTTTTATAAAAATTTAATCTTTTTCTTAGTGGGGTTTAAGAAAGTTGAGATCTGATGAGTAAGAAGATGAAAGGAGTTGTTTTTGAGCATCAAACCCTTGTTCAAGATTATCATGTCTTGCAAAAGGTAACTTTCTTGATTTAATATTTTATGGTTAAAGATTGGATCTTTGGTATGTTATTGCTTGATTTGTTATTGGGTTCTTGTTGGTTTGATTGTTTGTTATGATATCTTATGTGTTTCTTGAATCTTTATGTCATCTATTAGATCTATTGTTTTCTTCAAGATTTACATAAAAAAAAATTAAAAAAAGATTTTTTTTGCAATTATTGAATTTTATCCTTGATCTATGCTTGCCCATGATTTTCTTGATGTATTTTGTCCTCTTAATTGTTGGTTGATTCAATTGATCACAAATTTTTAGGGTTAGGGTTTGAATTTGGATTGAAAGATGCAAAAAAAAAAAGATCACTTTTTTGTATAATATTCTTGGTAATCTTGTTTAGTTTCCCAATTTTCTTGGTAAATTTTTTGTGATCTTAAAGCTACAAAGCCCGCAAACCGGTTCGAGTTACCATTAAATGTGTTATTGAATATTTTTCTAAATATATACAGGAAACAGAAGCTGCAAGAAACCAGTTGGAGGTTATGAAGCAAAAGAAACAAACTTTAGATGCTGAAGTTAGGTAAAGAATCGGTTCAGTTCGTGCATTTTGCATTCAAGAAATTTAAATATTAATCAAAAATTTTAATTCTTGTTCTTGATAATTTCAGATTCTTGAGGCGAAGGCGCAAATTTTTGTTAAAAACCAAATCATAGAATATGGAAACAATCCAATACAGGAAAAACGAGAAGGTTAACGTGAAAAAGGCTGCAACTTTGCCCAATTTGCCCTTGGTTCCCAACCTATATCAAAGAGGGAAAATGTATGCAAAGAAGAAAAACATAGTTCCGAGTCAACCACCTCTTGCGGTTGACTTGGGCAAAAATGTAAATTCGCATGCTGCCAATCTAAACCAAAGATTTCTTGGAAACAACTCGTCTCCAATGACCGAATTCAACCAGAAAGATGGCGGTTTAAGTGGCGAGAAAGTGTCAGGTCGAGCCCGTGCTCCTATATTCGACTTGAACCAGATATCGGTAAGTTTGGTTAACTATTAAACTCTTTTTGAAATGGTTAAAAAGTTTGTTAAAGTTTTGTTTGTGGTTTTTTAGATGGAAGAAGAAGAAATGCAAGAGAGCTTCGATGATCAACGGAAAGAACACCAAAATGATTTAATGCTATCGATATGTAGAAACGTTTGCGATGGTTCAACGAATCGGTCCGGGAAGAGGAAGATTTCGTGGCAAGATCCTGTGGCGTTACGGGTATGAATTAAAGGTTAATTAGATAAATTAGGTTAATCTATAATTATATACTTAAAGAACAAGACTTTGATCTTGATTTGGTATTTGGTTGTGGTTATATGTTGACTTTTGACATTGAAAGTTTGAAACTATGGTTTCAAAGAAGTTTGTGTAAATAATGGTTTGTGAGATTAGTCATCTTTTTATTATTTTTTTGGTTTTTAACTAGAAAACAATATGAATTTGATCTTTTTATAATTTTTTTGTTTTTTGTTTTTTTGTTTTTGTAAGAACAAGAAACAAAACTGTCTTCTGTCATTAAAAAAGTAATGCTTTCTACTATGCATGTTGTTTTCATCAACTTATTTAAAGTCTAGGTTGATAATATTGATGAACAAGTCTGTCTTCTACCATTAAATGTCTTCACGCGGGTAGGGTCGATGAGAGTTTGAATCGTGTTAATGTTAACGGGTTTGAATCTAAACGGAAGCTCATTTAATAAACGAGCTTGTACCTAGGCTTCATATATTGAGGTTAACTAAGGTAGTGAGACTAAGCATGCTTATTTTTTTCGTAAATATAACAATTTCGATCTAACATAAAAATAATTATGTAATATAATGTTGCATACAGTATAAAAATAATTGTGTGTGAATTAAATAATATGAGCCAGACCCGAATTTTATTATTGCTCACAAACTAAGCCTAGTTTGAAAAGAGCTAAGCTCGAGGTTCAAGCATAAACCTTGAAACAAGACAGGCCAAATTTGAGCTTCAAAAATATAGCGCGAGCTAAGATTAAGCCACTATCAAGTTAAACGAGTCAAATTAAAGCTTAGAGAAGTTCAGCTCGACGTGACTCAGTAACGCCCAAGTAACCGGTCAATGTTGAAACAAAGTCAAAACACATATATTATAAATTCAAATCAAACACCAAACCTGACATACCATCCAAGATTTATGACATCAATAAATATTATTTGGATGATACAAGTTCAAATTCAAAAATATTTCAAAGCAATCCTCTGTTACAAACTAATATAAAAGTTTGACCATGATTTCTATTGCCATTACAAAACAAAATTATGAGAAAAAAAGGTATTGACTTAAAGTATGACACGATATCCGACCGGTTTTAACCTCTTTTCAAACAGGAACAACAGAATTGTAATGCTCACCGAGCCCAAACGCATGCTTATGATACGACAGCATGATACTTGAACCCAAAGACTCGCCAGATTTATACTCTTTACCCATCTCCACATCAGGAAAAGACCCTGAATATATCATGATATGTTTCTTCAAGCAATGAGTCAAAGCGCCGAGTTCAAGTTGACCACCCCACGCAGCAGTTGATTCGATTTCGTTACAATAACTCTCGAACCTCTTTTCAGGGTCATCAATATCTCCATCTGCAACGGTTTCCGATAGAAAAAACGGAAGAAAATCGGATGAGTTTTTCCTCATGTAATCAGCCACTAAGTTTCTAAGTTCTTGAAATGTGTAAAAGGTGAAACCTTTGACTTTTAGCTGGTCTTCAACTGCTCTGTAGAGACAATGGCCATCTGGTTTAATCTCGTTAATCACTAAACCTAAAGGTTCAAGCTTTTTCTCTAATTTCTCATTTTCAACCATTCGATCGCTTACAATATTGTTTTGTTCTTCTTGTATTCTTTGCTCTCGGGCTGCTTCTTGTTGGGCCCGTTTTTCTTTCCGTTTTGCACTCTTAGTGGGCTTTGCGTGCTCGGTTTGGTTGGTAACCGAGACCCCGGCAATGGCTTTTGCTAAAATGTCAATATTACTTTCTTTGTTGTTTCCACTAGTGCTTATACTATTAGCATAACCTGCAGAAGTAAGCTCGGTTAGCTGTTTCTCCTTAAGTTCGGCAGTGAGTTGAGTTACTTGTTCTTCCACTTGTTTCTTTTTGGCTTTCTGCTCGGCTTTGCTTCCTTTTGCAGCTGCTTTTTTTAGTGCAATTTCCTTGTTTTGTAGCTGAGTGATCTCTTTCCTGTATGTATGTTTTTGAAAATCAAGTTGCATAATTTACTTGTTAAAAAGACAAGATTATCATAGTAGTTATATACTTTTGCTATTATACCTGTGCCTTGAAAGCATCTCCTCACGCGTTTCTTTTTCTGCTTGGATCTCCTTAGTCTGAGTTTCCTCCAAATCTTGTGTATTTTCCATTCTAGGAACTCTGTAAATATATAACTATCAACTATGTACATAGCATGCGTAATTGCATGTAGAACGTACCAAAAGAAAAAAGTATGAATCAACGATAAAAAAATGACTTAGGTTTGTTCTTTTTCTTATTGCACTAATTTAGTGTTCTGTAACAAAAAATGCTCGTTTTAGCAATAACTGAACCGAACAATAAGCATCTTCAGGAAAACACTAGCATAGTTTGATGGTGTCGGCCATGTAATATCACAAGAACCATCATAAATCATACATCAATTATTCTACACCATGAAAAGACTCCCCTTAAACTCAAAAATTGTTTCCAATAAATATTAGCTAGTAGTATAAAACATATTGTATGGACTATGGTTAATCTATCATGATCAGACAGATTTTAACAGCCAAATAGTTCAAATTTGGTTCTGTCAAATTAAACAGCCATACAAGAATACCTAGTTGTTTTAGAGCTTTTATTAAACAGCATTAGTCCGCAAGTGGTTGTTTACAGTGAATTAGTTCATACAAAATAGGATGCACTGGTGAACTCACAGTCTGAAGATGGATACAGATACAATCATACAAAGAATGTGTACTTTGACTTTGTAGGATTACATACAACTTCTAAACTGATTTTTCAAAACTTACATATAATTTCAAGAAAAGAAAAAGGACATAGACTAACATGTGTGTCAAATATGTAAGCAATTTATATACTTTTCTGCATTTAGATGATAAAAACTTGAGAAACTTTCCACAGGAGTACACAATGCAATCATGCAGATCAATAACAAAAGTGAAATTCAGCAGATGTCAAAAATAGTAATTTTGAATAGGGCCGCAAACGAACCGAACATTCAGCGAATTGTTCGGTGAGAAGTTCAGTTATTTACGTGCGTTTAATAAATGAACAACAATGACCAAGGATTTCCGTTTGCTTAACTAATCAAACGAACACAAACAGAGGCCATGCCCACTCAATTGTGTCCGTGAACATTCGATAATCTATTCATTTACGCCCGTTTATGTCCGTTACCATTTATTCATTATTTGTTTTTAATATCTTTTTATGACTTTCCTAATCTTATCATATAGACTTAACCAAACTTATTAACTATAAAACAAAACTAAACATAAGTATCATGTAATTAAACGTTCACGAATAAGTTTATTTTCTTAATGAACAACCGTTAACCATTCGTGAACCGTTCACTAGTCCAATAAAAGCTTAACAGACGAACATGAACAAGGCCTCGTCCGGTTCATTTACAGATTCAAAACACAATCAATCATCGTCAAATTAGAGGCAATCAATGAATATTATGAATTACAATCAAATAACTAAAATAAACTCTAATTGAATACCTAACATCAAAATACCATCAATCGTGTACTACAGAGATAGGAATTAGAAGCATGTTTAGGATGTTGAATCGATCAATTGAAGAAATCGAAAGAAGAAAACAAGATTACGACTTTTAATTGTGCCCATGAACGTTCAATAATGTGTTCATTTACGTCCATTAACGTTTATTTATTATTTGTTTTTAATATCTTTTTATGACTTTCCTAATCTTATCATATAGACTTAAGCAAATTTATTAACTATAAAACAAGAATAAACATAAGTATCACGTAATTAAACGTTCACGAACAAATTTATTTTCTTAATAAATGAATATTATAAATTACAATCAATTTAACTAAAATAAACCTAACTGAATACCTAACATCAATCAATCGAGTACTACAGATTCGATTCGATTGAAGGAATCGAAAGAAGAAAACGAGATTATGACTTTTAATTGTGCCCGTGAGCGTTCAATAACGTGTTCATTTACGTTCATTTACATCCGTTACCATTTATTCATAATTTGTTTATAATATCATATAGACTTAAACCAAACTTATTAACTATAAAACAAAACTAAACATAAGTATCACGTAATTAAACGTTCACGAACAAGTTCATTTTCTTAACGAGCAACCGTTAACTATACATGAACCGTTCTATTTTCCGATAAAAGCTTAACGTCCGAACACGAACACCGACCGAACAACAAAAGTGATATTCAATCTCTACCGATTAAACTTCCACTATACGCATTCAATCGCCATCAAACTAGAGGCGAATCAATGAATATTACGAATTGCAGTCAATTTAACTAAAATAAACCCTAATTGAATACCTAACATCAATACACTATCAATCGAGTACTACAGATTCGATTCAAACAGAATTAAAAGCGTGTGTAACATGTTGAATCGGTTAATTGAAAGAAAATTAAGAATAATATGAAATTATTATTACCGTAATGATGGATCTTCAATGGCGTACTGAAGAGCAAGCAAGCTATGCTGTGCACACGATAAGCAGGGTTTTATTAAGCGATCCGGCGTATTTTAGTTTTTATTTGGGAGTCCTTTGAGTTTTATAAAAGATATTAAATAGACCCTGTACATTTTGTGAACTGTTATTTTAGGCATGAGATGTTCGGAAATCGGAAGGTTTGTACGAGTCGTATAGGCCGCAAAAAGTTGTGACTCTGATTTCTCTGTATATATCTCAGACACGCAATGTCTATATGGGTCGCATAGCTTATATGGGGGTCGTATATTCGGATATTTTTTTTAAAAATTGTAATTGTTTCATATGCTATGGCATATACTTCATGTTTGATTTCACATGTAACTTGTATTGAATATACAAACATTTTTTAATTTATATTATATTATTTTTTTAAGTCTCAGGGTCGGCTCAATGATTTTTGTGACAGAATACAAATTCTAAAATCGGGGCCCTTTCGTGAAAAATAATTAGTATTTAAGGTAAAATTCGAGAATGTTCGGTTCGATATCGGTTCGGTATTGGTATTTAAGGTAAAATTCGGGAAATGCAGGTATTGTACGGTACTGGTACCGGTACCGTACCTATACCAAAAACTCAAAATTTGGTACCGTTTTCAGTACTAGTACGAATCGGTACCAATACTTTTTTAGTTTCTAGGGTCTATTTCTTAGTTCAAGATCCTTCTTACTAACTGGAATCAAAGAATTAGTAGATCTGTTCCGCCCAAAATGGCAATGGGCTTGGGTTATGAACTTATAATCTATAATCTGATGATCAAGTCGATTCTATGATTATAAGTTCATTTCATACCGGACCAGACCGGAATAGGGTTATATACATTCTCATAGATGAAACTAATCATCTTTTTTTAGATGGAAGCCGGTTCCACGACTTTAGTGGAAATGATGATCCTGCTCCCCCTGAAAGTATCAACTACCTGAGGCTAAGGCGGATTTGTCCCTTTCCTTTCTTTCAGTCGAGCTGAATGACATTCACCCTCACCCGTCATCCAACATGGTTCGCACCAGCGTTATTTGACTCGCTTAGTCCATAGCTGCTTGGCTCTACTTCAACCACTACAACCTGACGGTCCCCTTGCAGCTAAAAGAATGCGATAGAACACCTTTTCTGACATCAGGAGATGAAAGCAGTCAAGCAGGCAACAAAGTCGTGCACAGTTTGCTTACGCCTTAGGCACATCTATCTTTCTTAGTTTCACGCTGGCCTAATGAATTGAATATGAATAAAAGTCAGTCTTTTAGTAAGCGTGTATAAGCAGCTGTTTAGTGTATAAGCAATTCTTTAGTGGTCGCACCGGTGCCGCCTGCCCCGGAATGGAATGAGATGGAATAGAAAAAAGGGAAGCGCTCTCGGGTCGGTTTTTTGGGAGGGCTTGATATTGGTTCGAATCCACTTCGTGAGATGGCCATCTTGGTCATATAGATGTCTTGACACCCTTCTTTTCTTTTCTTTGCTGATTCCTCTCCGCGTTCGAGAATCCCCTCCCTTCTTCCACTCCGTCCCGAAGAGTAACTAGGACCAATTTAGTCACGTTTTCATGTTCCAATTGAACACTTTCCGTTTTTGAGTATTCTCAAAGGAGAAGATTATTCTCTTTACCAAACATATGCGGATCCAATCACGATCTTATAATAAGAACAAGAGATCTTTCTCGATCAATCCCCTTGCCCCTCATTCTTCGAGAATCAGAAAGATCCTTTTCAAGTTTGAATTTGTTCATTTGGAATCTGAGTTCTTCTACTTCATTTTTATTTACTTATTTGATTGATTTTGATTTATTTAATATGAATATTTTTCCCTCTCTTTTTTTATATTATTCCTTAAGTCCCATAGGTTTGATCCCTTAGAATTGGACTCATTTTCTCATTGAGCGAAGGGTACGAAATAAATCAAAATTTGCTCATCCTTACATGCACCACACGTATCAATACTAGGTAAGGGTTGGACCTAGTTTTTGAGGCCTTTAAAATGTGATGGCCCTAAGCAAGTGCTTGGGTTGGTTAAACGTAAGGGCCGGTCTTGATGGGTCTTTACAAACACCTTGGGGTGGTGTCTGTATAACATCCATTATTTGATGTAAAACTCTGAAACGTTTGGTGTAGTAATTTATAAGAGAAAATATGAAGTTGGTAATCAAAACGCGTCATACTTGTCTTTATGAGTGCGTAAGTTGTGAACAACCCACCCATTGTACCTGGGCGCCCAGCGCAAACACTAAGAAGTCGCCATGGATGCATTGTGCACTAGCTCGAACCATCTTTGTTGTTTAGACAACGCATGTCTCTTCATGTTGAAGTATTAGAGTTGGTGTCAGTAGACAAGCTAATTTTAATATACTATTAATATGCATTGTAAGACAGTAAACTAGATTTGAGGTGGAAATCACAAGTTATTCATATTTACTTATGAACAAGGAACGTTCACATCAAGAAACCATGAGCACATTGTCTTCAAACAAAACATACCAAACCATAATTATAGTCCTGATTAATTACTACCCCATTCAAATTCCAACAAACACAAACCAAACACTAATGTTTCTTTCCTTTCTTAGGCTTAGGCCTCTTCTTGATTTTCTTTCTCATAGCAAGGTGTTTCCTTCCTTTTAAATGTTGTTCCAAACCTTTCGCGGATGGAGCTTTGATATTGCAATCCGCACACCTAAAATCCTCCTTATTTGAAGGCAATCGTGGTGATGGTGCCTTCCGTTTTGAGCAAGAGGGAAGCCCCTACAAAAGACAATTGTTTCGTATAAAGTATAAACGCATCCCCTATATTACCTCTTATATATCAATACACGAGCCGCATCAAGCTACTGGAGTCCAGCCAAGTCTCAGCTCAAGCCTTGTATGGAAAGCTTATTTAGCCAAGCCACTCGCGAGCTACTTGAGATCAAATCAATAAAAACTCAACCCAAACCATTTCTCAAATAAAGCTTGTTTAATTATCGAGCCTCAGATAAAGCCTTGTATGGGAAGCTCATTTTCTATGTATGTATTTCACACTACAAAGCCGAGCTTATGTTGAACTTTGGCTCGTTTAACATACTGCACAAGCTCAAGCCAACTGTAAGCTCGTTTAAGGCATTTATTAAAAACATATAAAAAACAATTAAACATAAACCTGAGCATTAAAAACATATAAAAAACAAGTAAAAATAATAAACAAGCCGAACCTAAGCTGAGCATGAAAATAAAGACTCACGAGCCGAGTTCGAGCTTTAGAAATTAAAAAGAAAAGAAAAAGAAAACCTCAAAACAAGACGAGCTCGAGCTTTATAAAAATAGCCCCTTTGCAATTCAAAAGGGGACAGCGGCACAGCTTATTGTCCGCTTGCCTTCTGTTTCGATGTAATTTAATTTTTAAAAACTAATAAACATTCAAACAGAATAGTTTAATCAAAAGAAGCTTGAAACTAGCGAAGCTCAAGCTCTCGTAAATAGGGATGGCAATGGGTCGGGTTTGGGTCGGGTTTAGGTATTTCCAAACCCATACCCGGTTATGAAAGTCTGTCCCAAACCCATCGGGTTTTAATCGGGTAATTACCCGTCGGGTTTCACGTTTTCCCATCGGGTTTCGGGTTTCCAATCGGGTTTTGTCAAAAGACCCATTGGGTATACTTGACCCAAAACCCATTGGGTTTCTATCGGGTTTTGACAAAATATAACTAATCGACTACAGATAATGATTAGCATGAAAATAAATTGTCTCACATAATTGCCATAAACAAATTTCAACAAATAATATATTTAAAATATTTAGAGTATACTATAAATAAATATAAAAAAGTTTATGTCGGGTACATCAGGTATATAATCGGATAAATGGGTCAATATTATCGGGTTATCGGGTCGGGTAATCGGATATATTACAAATCCCAAACCCGTCCCAAACCCATGAAAATTTTCGAAACTAATCCCAAACCCTAATGGGTCGGGTATTACCCAACCCAATTATGTCAGGTTTCGGGTTTTCCCATCAGGTTCGGGTTTCATTGCCACCCCTACTCGTAAATCAAAACAAGCAGAGCTCTAGCCTATTCAAGCTCGGGACAATCAAAAACTAATACTCACCAAACCGATCATTTCCTTTTTGTCATCATTCTCCAGAGACCAAACTCTCCGCTGCAACCGAACCGCCTCAACTCCACCGACCTCACCACGGCAACCTCCGCTGACGTCACGCCTCTCAAATCCACCGTACGGCAACATCTCCGACTCATACTCATAACAACGAGTACTCACAGCCTGACCTAACCCTAACCATAACGCCGACGACGTAAATCCAACTCCACCAATTCTCGGCAATGACGTCACCTCACGTCGTTCTAATATCATCTCCCTACGCACTTCCAGTTCCAAAATCTCGCGCCGCCGCCGCTCAATTTCTCCGGCGAGAATCTCCTCTCGGATTATCTCTTTCTCGAGCTCTCGCCGTAAGGCGTCGCAAGTTACAATTGGTTCTACTGTAAGCTTACTGATGGGATGAACGTGGTGGTAGTGACTGTGTGTGTTGAATCGATGGACATTGAAGGCCATTGAGTGGTTGATGTAGGGTTTACTGTGGTGACTGTTGAGATTATTATATTATTGAAGGTTTGAAATTTGAATAGTGGTGTGCGTTGGATATCGGTGTTTGCCAGAAATAAAGGTGACGTGGATTTTGTAAGCTTTTGATACGTGGATGGATAGGATATATAGACGAGTAAAACGAATACCGGTATCGATAAGGCATTGATTAATACAAATTTTTGAGTTTTCGGAACTGAGTTCGGTTCGTTTCGATTTTCATTTATGAAGATCGAGCTTAGCTCGTGAGTAGTTTTTAAAGCTCGAGTTTGAATCGGACTCGACTCGTTTACTATTTATTAATTAATTTTATGTATTTATAATTATTTTTATATGTTTTTTTCAATTATAGTTCTATATATAACATAATATATATTATTTAGTTATTTTTATCATAATATTATATGTTTAATTAGGAATTTTATATATATATATATATATAGTAGCTGGATTGAGCTCGACAAGTGAAACTCGGGTTCGTTTATTAAACGAGCTTACTTTTAGGCCTGAGATCAGGCTCGTTTAAGTTTGGCTGGAACGAGATTTCTTAAGAGCCGGTCGAGAGCAACTTGACTCGTTTGTATCCCTAAATACTGATACCGAACAAACATTTCGACATCAATACCATTTCCAATAATTTAAGAAAATCAGTATAAGAATTTTCGGTACCAGTACCCTCATCCCTACTACATGGATATTGCCATATTGAAGATGATTTTGAATCTTAAAGATGAGTGATATTTATTTCCTTTTATGTTCCTGTATCATGACAAGAACTTTCTATTCAAACTACAAAGAAGATAATCTTCCTTTTTGATGTGCTTTGCTATGACAATAAACGATTGTTGAGGGCAATATCTTTTTTAGATTGGTTTGTTACTTTGATGTCAAATTTTTTCGTATGGACAACTATATGTTACGTCACCCAGAATAACTAGCAGACGTTGTTTGAAACTTCTGATATTTGATAAAGATATAAACCAACAAATCTATACTATATAATAAATAAAACTTACTAAGTGTCACATGTCATCACCAAATTAATACTTACAAAAATTTTCCCTTCTCTCTCTCATATTAAATAAGTTTGGCATTTTCTTTTTCTTATTAATAATTTTGTTATTCATTTTTTTACTTTTTATTCTTTCATCTTTTTAATAAGTATTTCATGATTTAACAATTTAATACCAATATAAATATGTTATTTTGTATTATATAAATATATTATATTAGTTATTAATATTAGGTTTTTATAAGTAACCAATTTTTACATTGATTTTGAATAATGATTGCAAAAATTAAGGTTTTATAAGAAATGATATTATTAGATGAAGAGGCAAGATTAATTTAGAATAAATTTCAGTAAACTTTAACTTATTAAATATGTATAGGATTATTTGAAAAGACAAATTCACTATTAATGTATTATAAGTGTTTATGTTAACTTACACGAGCAGGTTTATTTAACCAGTAAAAATATCAAACATGGTTTAGGTCAAAGCAGTTTATGATTTGAATGAGTTTCGGTCCACGGGTTGGTTCAAAAAAATAGACATTTACAACTTCTTTTTTAATTTACTATGTAATCGATTTATCATTTATGTTAAGTTCATCATCTTAAAAATCCACAAAAATATAAACACTAGACTACATATTTTGGTTTTTCAGGTGGATAAAACAGCCTATCTTTGGAGTACAAATGTTAGACATTAGCACACTATTAATCATATGATAAACTGACTTTGTATATTCTTCTACTATTGAAGATTTCAAAAATATAGATTTCTTTAGTAAGCGAGGTATACTTGCACCGAAAAATGAGGTTGTTCAAGAAATTAGCAAGCGTTTGCTATCAATGTTTCTGGGAGATAAAAAAAATATTATCATTCTTCATACGGTATCTATTAGACATTAAATAAAAGTATTAGCTTCTTGATATTTTAAATGACCTCAAAATCTAAGGTTATCAAGTTATAGATAGGTCGTAAAAGTTGATGTTGAAGTGATGTTGCTTAAAATATTAACTTGAAAACTGGTTTATGCAATGAAACTAAACTATATGTGAACATACAATATGATAACCACGTTATAGAAGCCGAAATCATATCCGGAAGATTAATAAAAAAAATCCTCTACCATTAGATAAAATGATTAATTTCAAAGTATGAAATTTTCACTTTTTTTTATTTTGCATTTAAGATTAATAAAAGCTAAGGTCAATCATTTATAAATGGTTGATTTGTTTTATAGACAATGTATTTTGACTCATTGTAAGATATGTGTTGCATTATCTAGAGTTGTAAACAGAAACAGCGTGAAACTACTAAGTTTTTATATAGAAAGTAAAATTACAAATAAAAATACAAATATTGTGTATAAAGAAATATTTAAAGATTTGTAAATTTTCTAACTTTTTATTTCCGTATTATGTAATGTGTAATTTATTCTACCATATAATATATCTTTATATCTTTTATAATATTCTTTATATTTTACATTGTGTTATTGTTTAAATAAATTTATTTTTCTAATCTGTGTGCTACACGGGTAACTATCCTAGTGTTGTATATAAAACGATTTTCTCAAAATTATAAGTTTTATATTGTAGACATTTTATTATTTGAAATATATATTTGATTTATATTTTACCTTTAATTTTGTTAGTTTGTTTCAAATCACTCATCTTATTTAACATTTCACAAATCTCGTGTATTATATGGGTTCTAAAGTTAGTAAGTTATATTTAAAATACGAAAAACTATAGGGGTCTGTTTGGTATGAGGTAATGGAATGAACAAAGGAATGGAATGAACGTGGTGATGGAATGGACAAAGGAATGGAATGGTTTATTACCATTCCAATGAGATATTTGGTTACCACATGGAAATGAAATTAATGATTACTTTGTGTTGTTTGGTAGGTATGATAAAAAAAATTAAATTAAATTAAAATGGTAGTGAGTGGCAGTGGTGGTGGGAGGTAGGTGGGTGACAAGAGATAATGGTAGTTGGAGGTGGGCGGTGGCGGTAACGGTGGAGGTAGCAGGCGGTGGTGGGCGACGGTGGTAGGTAGCGGTGACGATGGGTAGTGGGTGGCAGGTGGTGGTGGTGAGGGGCGGGGGCGACAGTTGATGGTGGCGGCGGGCGGGTGGCAGTGGTGGGCGTCTGGCACTGATGGTGATGGTTGGTGGCGATGGTGGCGGTAACGGCGGCGGTGGATGACAATGGTGGTGGTTGGTGGTGGCGGTGGTTGGTGGTGGTGGTGATGTAGGGTGAAAGAGAGAATGGAATGAAAAAAAAAACATGGGGTATAGATGGAATGAAATTAGGTAGTGTTTGGTATGCAGAAATGACAATATGAATGGAATGATTCATTACGTGAGAATGAAAAAAGTGGTGTTTGGTTGCTCAAGGGAATGGAATCATCCATCACACATGGAATCCCATTCCATCAAAACCATTCATTCCCACCCTATTCTTTGTTTTCATTCTATTCCTCCTTTACCCTACCTTCTCAACAACACTACCACCTAATAACCACCACCACCACTATCATTGGCACCACCACCAACTCCGCTGACACCACCACCGCCGCCTCCACCATCGCCACCCGCCACCACCATTTTCGTCGCTGGAGCTACCACCGTCGCCATTGTAGGGGTTATTTTTTTTGGTTAAAAAGTATTTTGAGATATGAGTGTTTTTATTATTTCTATTTCATTTCTACAATTTTTTTGGATACCAAACAATAAAAATTAATAATTGATTTCATTCCTATAGGTTAACCAAACAAAACAAATAAATGGCAATGATCCATTTCATTCCATTGTCCATTCCATTCCTTCTCCCATTCCATTCCCCCTTCATTCCATTACCTCCAACCAAACATACCCTTAGGGTGTTTTGGAGGGAATGGAATGAACTAGGTAATGAGTCATTCCATTCCTTTGGTCAACCAAACATATTTTTCTCCATTCCCTCACAATGGATCATTCCATTCTGCCCTCCATTCATGCGTACCAAACGCTACCTAGAGATTATAATGAACCGGGTTTGAAACAAATACATATATCATCCCAAGTCTATACTTGATTATAAAAAGTTTGTCCCAGATAAGTGGGGTATCGATTGGTAATTACTCACTAGACATCAAGCATACATGTTAGTTTTGGGTATAATATATTAATATATTATATCGTATATAGTAAAAGTAAATCAGCTTTTATAGAATTAGGAATATAATTGGGTTTAAATAACATTTGTCATAAACTATTCCACAAAAAGTTCGTTCAAGTTCATTTATTTAACAAACACACATGAATAATACATATATCGTTCGTCCATCTACCTTCGTGTGCATTCACTTATGTACATCTATTATGTTTGTTGGACAACCCATTCAAGTTCATTTCTTACTATTATTAATTCAAAGCATATTTTGGTTTCATATATTCAGGCTTGTTATGTCAAAGCCCAAATGCAAAACAAAAAATGATTTTAAATTTTATGTATTAGCAGGCCAATTTTATGCCCCCTTTCAAACTTTACAGCCCACTTTGATTTTTTCGTCCACTAGTCCACTACATACGGGTCTTGTAAATATGTGGAACCAGCGTTCACAAAATTAAAGCATAACAATAAACTTTAGATTTTCATTAATATTGATTACAAATCACAATACAAAATGTGGAGGAACCCGAAACAACCTTACAATAAAATAAAACTGCATAATTGAATTTCTTTTTGATATGCATGCTTCATTTTAATGTACGGACACACAAAATGAAATCTTGATCGTTCAATTGTTCGTGTTTGGTCGTTTGCTCAATTAAGCAAACCAAACGAACACTCGTTTACATGCCTGAGTGCATCAAAAGATTAAAATGGCATATCCAACTTTTGCATGCTTAGTAATCACCAGCATATAATGGTTCATCAAACCGATACATCCAACTTTATACGTTCGTCTCACTATTGTAATCATTGCCGAATGTTGCAAATATAATGAAGAAAGTAATGCCATTTTGTTTAACCAGACTACTTTCAAGATCTTGTTTAAACACAAGTTAATAAACTTCTACTCAATCACTCATAATTTACAATCATCATGGGCTCCTAAAGTCCTAATACATTCTTATTATCACAAAAAAAAAAAAGAAAACTCAAACCAAACAGCCCACAACTTGTTTGGTTCAAAAACCTTAAATCTCATACAAGTACTTCTCAAAAAGTGGTTGTTGATTTGCATCTAAACAAACAGCCAAAGACACACTCCTATCATTGTTTGGGCTAGGTAGAACATATACGGTCCCCTCGTACAATATGATCGCGGGCCCCATAAAAATCGGCCGACCCCACCCAAAATCAGCGTCATGGACAGGAAGTCTAGTCCAAGCATTTATGTTCAGGTTTGGGCTAGCAAAGTAGCTAGGTCCACGAATAAGAGCTGACAAGTCAGGTTGTAACTCGAGGTAATCAATAGCCGATCTCAAATAATCATTGTCCATTTTGCTTAATGTGGTGTGAATAAGTTTTGCAGTGCTCGACAATGATCGTGATGTCAGATCACCTGATTTTGCTACTGGGGTGGCTGTAAAGATCACATTCCCAAGGTAGCTAGGTGGGAGTTGGGGACTAAGTCTCGACCTCCCATCTGTGGCTACGTATAGTTTGGTCAACTGGTCATCTGAGAGCCCACGAGCCTTGCACGCGCACCGCCATATATGAGCGGCTAGGACAGCGTACGTGCTATGGTTGGGTCCACCGTCATTCTTGGCTTTGGCTTTGAGAGTGTTGAGTTGGTCTAGTGTGAGTTTTAGCATGGCGGTGGAGGACTTAGAAAGCGAACCCACATTTTTTGTGACCATAGTGGGTGGTGGGTGGTATTCGACATGGCCATGGGTTGGGGTGGGTGGCTCGCGTGCACGTAGTAGGGTCCGGTCAATGAACGGTGGGATGGCTACGGACAACCCACGAGCCATATCAGACCATGTGTTTATGAAATGAAGGGAAGATAAACCATCGGATAATGTATGGAATACACCGCAACCAAGACCTACTCCTCCACATTTGAAATGAGTTACCTATAAAACAAAATAAATTAATTTGAGTGATTTTTCTTTATCAACTTGATTCAAAAAGTCAAAAAAAAAACATCAAAATTTGGTACATTGGTTATTTACTTCAATAAAAGTCAGTTTTACCTACTCTTCATCTAACTGATGCTGATGGCCATTTACATTTAACTTCACAATTTAATATTGCTACAGCCACCTAAGTCACACAATATAATTTTAGTTTTTGTTGTTATATTAATGCTACCGTTCATTCTACACAAATAAAAGTCTCTGGACCCACATAACATAATAGAAATTTGAATGTGCATAGCAGCCTAACATATGACTTTGACCTAATAAAGTTTATGGCAAATAATATTCATAGTTACATGTAACACATGATTCCAATTTAGCATAGAAGTGTTAAAATTACATAATGTATTTTAACATATTGTTTTTGGTTTTAAGTTTTAACTGTGAAATATATACATACTGTAAATAAATGAATTACATAGTCTTATGGTAAAAATTAAAAATGCATGTGATAACCAGATCTGTTACTTTCATACTATTTCAACCATGATACTCTTATGGATCTAGACATATTTTAGAAAAAAAATATATATAAAAACTTTATATATAATTCACACTGACACATTAGAGGCAATTATTGAGCCATATATGTTTTTAAATAATCAAGTTGGATCTATCATTCATTGCTACTGCAAGTTGTATACAATATATCTTTTCTAAAAATCTCTTAGTAAGTATGATAGTGAATTTAGATCTCATAAACTTAGGGATAAAAAGTTTGTACTTTGTTCAGTTGTTGAATCAAAATGACAGTTTTTAGTAATATGTACTTTTTAACCCAAGTTTCTGATGTCACATGTAATTAATGCATTGTACTAGTGGTCACATATTCAAACCTAAAAACATAGCAAAAATGTAACCCCCCAAGTGCCCGTGTCTAGGTTTTATTTTCACCCGACGAATTTGTCTGCCAAAAAAAAAGGTGTCTTCGTAGAAAAAGTTTACCTGTGCGAAAAACAACGGATACGAGGAAATATCACCCGAATAGTCAACATTCGGCGTAAGACTCCGAAACTCGGGTGACGGCGTAAACTCCCCAAAATCATCCAAACTCGAATCCGATTCCGCTTCAACGAACAAAGCACCTTTGTTATTACAATTAATAACGATCCTACCCGTTTCGTCTCTACCCAACCGCCCTGCCATCGGGTAAAACGAGACGAGTACATCGGCTAGCGCCTTTTTCATAGCATTCGGATCGAAAAAGTTAGCCGATCCGTTCGGTGGGTAGAAGTAAACAGTTAATAGATGGATCCTGCCAACAATAAGATCCAAGTTAGAGGTGTATAGATGTTTAGGAGCATTTGGTGTGGTCTCTGATGGAGGAATGATTGATGAGTTTGTTATATTGATGTTCATCTTCATGTTTTTTTAAGGTTACACACAAAGATATGTGTGTGATTGGGGGGTAACTGCTTAAGGAACACAAGGGATTGGGTTTTGTTTCACAAGTATTATCCCATTGGTAGTGGCATATATATAGAGTTGGAGGGGTGTAAAGTGTCCAGCTGAGCATTTTAATATTTTTTTTTCTTCATTGATAATTTTAAAGTCTATCTTTTATAAAGGTTTGAATACGAGACCTACCTAAGAGGCTAAGAAAAATGTTTTTCATGGGGTTTGAATATGAGACCTGCCAAAGAGGCTAAGAAAAATGTTTCTCGTGGCTAGCCATATTGATGGTTTTGATGCTTATATCATGAATCACGTTTTATAATGTTATTTTTAAAGACTTTGTTTTGCAAGCAAAAGAGAGCTAGCGGCGCAGATTGTTGCTCGTTTGCTTTTTGTATCGATGTAACACTGTTTTCTAATGAAATATATATCCTGCCATTCATTTGAATATGTTTATAAGTAAAAAAAACGTTGAAAGTAACATGATATTTGAACAACAATTTTTCGACTCACTTCAGTATTATTATAAAAATAAAAATCATACGGAGTAAGATAGCCCTACACCTCTATTGATTTATACTTTTTTTAGCAAATAAATTTTTTTCATTTGTTTTACCTCATGTCTCAAATATGACCAGAACCCATAGGCCACAACCATTGGTAATATTGTACACCTCTATATATACCACCATTAGTTTGTTTCTTACTCAAACTTTAATTCCTAATAATACTTAAACAAAATAATAAAATAAACTTTATACTCTATCTATAAATCTAACAATTATCTCCTAATAGTAATTTAACCATTTAACTATTATCTAATCTTTATCTTCTTTCTATCTATAAACTATTTATTCGATGCACGGCTTATACTTCTCTATTGTTTATTTTAATCAACGTTCATATATGAATTCAAGATTATATCCTTTAAAAAGACAATAAATTCAAATAGTTGCAAGTAATATACACTTCAAGATGACTTTTATACATAACTATGAATGAATTTGAAATACGTATTGATTCAAATTTGAGAAAAGTATATTCTAATTCTATACTAATTCTATATGATTCGGTTTGAATTTACAAAAAACATATAGGGTATGTTTGGTAAGGAGCTTTTAGGAGCTTTTAAAGGCTTTAAGCTTCAAGCTTTTAAGAAAAAACTCATACTCAATTAAAAGCCTTGTTTGATTAAAGGAACTTGAAGCTTTTAGGTCATGAAAAAAAGCTTAAAGCTCCAACTAGTAGCGTTTAGAAAGAGCAACAAGCTTTTAGTATTTTAATTACTTAAATAACCTTCCAAAATAATTAAATTTAATAATATTATTTTTTTTAGTTATGCCCATTTTGGTCATTTATACATTTTATTAAAAGCTCAAGCTACTCTGCCAAACACTTAAATATATCTAAAAGCTACAGCTTCCGGCTACCAACCACCCGCTAGTTTTGCCAAACATACCAATAGCTTGTTTTAAAAAAAATAAAAAAATTCTCATAAATATTGTTTAGAGCTAGATTTTTAAATTGAAACAAATATAAAAAGTTAATCTTACAATTCAAATTTCCAATCGAATCCAAAATCACTAAACTAAACTCAAAATCTGAATTCGAAAGTTGAATTTGAAATTGATATTCAAATTCGAACCGAATTGCGAGTTATCTATATATTTATAAGTGATAAGATATTATGTATTCTAAATACATTTAAAAAATTTTAAAAAGTATATTTATTAAATACGTATAGAATGTGAAATAGTTAATATTTTATATACTAAAGTTTGTAATCATTAGTTTAATTTATAAGCTACTAGTTTTAGAGCCCGTGCTACACACGGGATAATTCAAATTATAAAATAAACAAATAATTACATAGCGTATATGAAAAAAAAATGTATTACATCTATGTTTGTATCTATAAAATGTGTACATAAATTAATTTAATTTATATCACAAAATGATTTTTTTTAAATGAGCTTAATAAAAAAAATGTCCGTGCAAAATCGTACCCGAGAATGCTTATTCTATTGAAAAATTCATTCTCGGTGTCATATATGTATAATTGAAAGAATTTTGGTTATGAACCAATTTCGAAAATAAGACTTTTCATATGATAGTAGTTCTAACCACTCAGCCTAAATACAAAAGAGACGTTACCTTTATTGATATATTTATCAATTTACCACCCATCAAAGGAAAGTATGATATTAAATTGTAGCAATGGATGTTCTTCAAGTACTATGTTTTTCTGAGCTACACCATAAAAAATATTTTGATAAGTTTCAGAGGGCTTCTTGACTTTGTCATAACGACAACATAAAAAATAATATGTTAACCCATTCAATTTTGTGAATATTTTGTTTCATTTGAGCATAGTTTTGAATGACATACTTCTCATACAACGTTTTGATCATTATTGAAGGAAAAATTAATGTTAACATAAATATTTCAAATTTGATAAAAGTTAGAAGGAATGATAGGCATGGGGGTGGCATGTCGAGAGTGTTTGCAATCTTTTCTTAAATTTTAATAGTTGAAGGAAAAATAGTCAATTTGCCAAATCCCGAACCTTTTGATTATTTCAAAAAATGCCCTTAAAAATAAATTTGAAACCCGAATCATGTTTAAAATTCTAACTTTCATACCTTTGACATTTTAAAGTCAGCACTTTGAACCCATAACAAATTTGACGATAAATCTATTTTGCATTCTCAAACTTTTAAAAATACTCAAAATTTTCATTTTTGACCCGTAACAAATTTTGACCTAAATGTAGTTAACTTGTATCAAATAATCTATTTACCAACTTTTGACCCATAAAATCAAATTTAACTTCCACAAAAAACCCGAAACAATTTCATTTGAGAAACATGATTTGTTGTTAATTTTTGGAATTCATCAAGTATTTTGAAATATATAGTAAAATAGTATGTTAATATTTATATTTATAAAAATATATAGATATTATATAAATATAAATACAGTGTAAAAGGAAAGTGAATAATTATTGATTTATTACATATATTAGGGTATGTTAGTTTTGGAGGGAAAAAAATGTGAGAATTAACCAAAACATGGCAAGTGTCCCCATTTATTTTACTTTATTAGAATAGGTAGATAGATTTATTTGTTAATTAAAAAACTAATTGTGTTCACATAAGCTTTAGCATTCAAAGTTATATACGGTTTATGTAACTATAAAATTCACCCTTAAATAGTGTTGATAGTTGATAAAAATATATATGGTCAAATGACCTTCACCACAATTACACTCAACTTGAGCTTTCGTACACCGATATAAAGTAATTTATAATTTATAAACAATTAACTCGGTTACGTATATTCTAAAACAATAGAGTCATCTACATTCTAGAATTATAAATAAAAAAATGTTTATCAAAACCACTTTCTATAAAAACAACGGTTGTTAAAGCGGCCACACATTTTTTAGTGCACGGTATTATTTTTTTTAAAAATCAGGCGATATTGTAAAATATAATATTAATAATATAAATTATAATGTGATGGTTACATGTGAAAATTGATCTTCCCATAACTTAATAACACATTATAATCCATTAAAAGAATTAAAATTCGTAATCATTAAAGAGTCGGTGTTATAACCCACCACTCATACTATTCATTGTAGGTTAACGCCTACAAGGCTACAACGCCGTTGTACATGTAGCGACACATGATGTTACCGCCCCACTACACCATGCAACGAGAATTAAACAGTGCGACAATTAAAATTTATTGTTTACGTGACATGGTTTAATACCTTTTTAGTTAAACCACAACAAGTAATCTCGTAACTAATTACAAAAGAGAAAAAATATAGGGAATAGATCGATGTTGATGATACATACTTGTAGGACCAATATTCTATATTGTTTTTAGGATTGTATTTGTCGTTTTATTTTGCTTTAGTCGGTGTAGTGCGTACTCGGTACGTTTATTTTGTAAGTATTGAAGAAATGAGGACCCTATAAAAAGGCCACTTAACTCATTTCTCCAACACTCCAGCTCTTTCAATTCAAGAGAAACTCCTTTGAAAATAAAGAAGTTCTCTCTCCACTTCTCCTTTTTCCCTCTTTTACATAAACAAATTAAGATCCGAGATCCAAGTGTCGTTGGTGATTTCCGCTAACCAACAACACGGATTGATCCGAGTCAAGTTGTGAGATCCATCTAGAGGACCTACAAGTGGTATCAGAGCTTTCGGCTCGACTTTTTGTGGTTTTCGGGTCAAACTTTTCGGGTTTTAATCTTAGTTTGTGTTGGATTTGAGGTTGATTTCGTGTTACTCATCTCTTTTGGAGTCCCTTACACCTTGAAAATACACGAGAATCACCAAATATAAGTTTTTAGAGTTTTAAGTTTTTGTGTTCGAGCTCAAATTCGGCTTAAAAACTAAGATCTAGGCCGATTTATTGATTTTTAGACTAAAGTCTTTTTGACTTTTCGGAAGTTTGGGTGTTATATTCTAAAAAAAAAAATCGCATCGGGGGTACTGTAGCAGTCGCTTCCGAGGTACTGTAGCAATCACGCGCGGGGGGGGGGGGGGGGGGGGGACTGTAGCAACTTGGCGCTGTAGCAACTCATGTGAAAAAAGGGATTTCGCATGCACTGTAGCAACTCGGTACTGTAGCAACTCATTCGAAACACTGTAGCGACTCGGCACTGTAGCAAAAAAAAAAACTTAAAATTTTTTTTCTCTTTCCCTAAAATAAAAAATTCTATCGAGTTAAAAAAAATGTCTTACGAACCTAAACTTGGAGGAAATCTGGTTATGGGAGAAAGCCGAAAAATGTTAAATGGAGAATTCGACATGTTTACACACATTAAAGGAGAATCGGTTGCCTCTCTCATCAACAGATTTGAGTCACTCATCACCAAAATGAGTAGTGTCGGTATCATCATTAGTTTGTTTGAGATCAACATGAAGTTGTTGAATTCACTGCCTTACACATGGAACATCAATGTGGTTACCATTAAAAGAACCACAGACCTGTATACCTTGACACTCACAGAGTTGGCTTCTACCATCAAGTCTTTTGAAATAATGAAAGATAAGCTCCAAATGAACAATCAGTCTAAAGAAAATAAAGTTGGGACAAGTGCTGCCGGTAAAAGTAGTCATGCATGTCCTATCATTCCCGACACATCACCAGCTGATGAGGTAAATCTCAATCTTTGTTCTCAAGCATGCATCAACAAAGTCACATACTATAGATATCATCAAGACGAAGTTTTGAAAGAAAATGCAAAACTTCGTCAGTTAAATGCTGAATATGTAAAAGCTGACAAGATCTATGTTGAAAAGATTAAAACTCATCACGATGATGTTGCAAATCTTAAACTTAAAATCTTTCAAGAAGAGCACAATGTCATCTATTACAAGAACATAATTAACAATTTAAAAGATGAAATTGAAAAGTTAAAACTTGAAGTTTCTGACAAAAACGAAAAAGAAAAGCAAGTTGAAAGATTTGAAGCATCATCTGAGAAATTAGATGATCTTATTGGAGCCCATAGAAGTTCTAAAGTTAAAGCGGGGTTGGGGTATGATTACACTGCCGTACCACCACCATTCAATGATAACTACACCAGCCTGCCTCACTTTAGCTATAATACTTTTCCAGACGAGGAAATGGAATACGGGGTTGGTAGAATACCAGAGCCTGTGAAATTTGTTCATGCTGCCTCTCAAACTGCGGCTCCAGTCTCATCATCTGATAAATCTGACATCAATGTGTCTTGTGTAGCAGGTGATGTAAATGGTGGTGAATGTGGGACGGTTAACCTGGGTTGTAAGCTAAAAAGAAAGTTAGAACCACGTTTTGAATCATGTGTTGATCTAACCAAAACTATTAACAGTCCAGTTTGTAATAAAGTTTGTGAATCCATGTTGGGAAGTTTAAAATCATGGTCAAATTATGTATTTTGTGAAAATTCAAGTGATGATAGTTGTACAAACGTTTGCAATGAAAATGAATGTTCTTCCTCTGACTCAGATTCTGAAACCATTTGTGATGAAACTTTTGTTGAAAAATGTGTCAACGAAAGTAGGCCTGTTGAGGTGAACATATCAAGTTGTGAGAGGATAATTCAAGTAAAAGCAAAGTTTTTAAAAATGAAAAGGCAAGTACTTCGTGTAAATATGTTCCATCATATAAACGATTATTTTCTCAAACAACCAATCAATTTAGAAATCCTCAGCCATACAACTTCTATGACAACAACTACTATGGTCATTATCAACAAAATTTTGTTGATCCATATTATACAAATGCGTTTTTTAATCATGTTCCTTTCCAAGGATCAACTTTCCCACCACACCAACCACATTACAGTTCAGATGAGTTATATGGCACTCCTAGGAGAAAGTGTTGTTTATGTGTGGTCACTCTTCTCATCTTGCATGCAAGACATTGCAAGCACTGGTTCAAGCAACAAATTGATATTCAAAGGCGGTTTAGTCAGTCCCCAAAAGAAGCTTTCAGTAGCCCTGATTCAAGGACTGATCAAGCTGATAGTGAACCCAGTGAAATGGATGTGAGATCCAAAGTTAATAAAACAAAACACAAAAGGAAACCCTTTTGGAAATCCAAAAAGGATAAAATCAAAAAGGATCCTAAGACTATAAAGTCTGAGGATTCACCAAAAATAGTTTCAAAATCAAGAAAAGAAAAGTCCAAAACTGACAAAATCAAGGAACAAGTTTTTGCTTGGATTCCTAAGGACTGTTCTTCATCAAGTGAGGCTCCACCAAGAAATAAATGGTTTTCAGGAAATAAATCAAGTTTGGTCAATTTACGGTTGACCTTCCCGGGACAAAAGTATCCCGGGAACCCATGTCTATTTGAAAGCTTAGTGCATGCAAGGTCAATTAAGGAGGACTATCAATAGTATTAGGTACTTAGATAGTGATTGCACCCGGCATATGATGGGATACGAACCCTTGCTATTTGATGCTAAACCATTTGATGGCGGATGCGAGTCTTTCATAAGCGACATGGGAGGACAAACGTTATGGAAGGGAAGCCTTGTTTAAATGGTTCAACAACAACTTTTCGAGCGTTTCTCAAACCAATCTCGTCCAACTGCTTCTCTCAAGTGATGGATCCAGCATCAGCTGTTGGATCTCGATTTGAATCTCCTCAACTTTGTCATACAATGTGATAATGTTTGCTTAAGATAGTCCATCTGACAACAACTTTGCTGACCTTTTCACTAAAACCATCGATCATGCTCGATTTGAATTTCGGGTCTAATGGATCGGCATGATCAATTTTTATTAAAACAAACTATCTATCTTTTTGTATATAAAATTGTAAATATTTTTCAAATATGTCACAATTTTAGTGGGAGAAAATGAGTTAAGTTTAACTCACCAAAAAGATTTTCAATTCATCTTAAGAAAAGCAAAAAAAAAATCATTTGATTTACCAAAAAGATTTTATATTACTTTTAAGAAAATCTAAAAGGAATTGTTCCGTTTAGAGGGAGCTCCTGCTTAGAGGGAGTCGGATATTTAAAATTTTTAAAATTTTGAGAAATTGATCCGACCATTGGAAAATGATAAGAAATTATCTCTAACGATTTTAGCACATGAAAAGAGTAGATCAAAAGCCAACAAGATCATTGCTTGATGAGTAGATAGGCTTGACAAATGAGTAAGAGTCATAGTGATATAAACTTAAATATCTGCCTATGCTAGTGGTTACACGTTATGAAGCGGTTGCCGAATCCAACTAAAGTCATATTAATGAAGGCAGAAATGCAATTAAACATGTCATACCCAAGCCTCTCTTTACCTTATCACAGTTGTCTTATGAAAAATCAGTGTCATTTTTAATTTTTATTGAGTCAAGAAAAGAGTCAGGTAAAGAGTCAAGAAAAGCAAGAAAAAGAAAAACAAAAGAGCCAGAAAAGAAAAAGAAAAATCAAGAAAAAGAGTCAGAAAAAGAGTCTGTTCTAGGAATTTTAACTTCTGCGTTATTTCTTCATTTATTTTGATTCAAGCCTTGGACTTTCTCCTGCGCGATAATATGGTATTATCCGACCTGATTGTTAAGGCCATGAACCAATCAATTTAGAAATCCTCAGCCATACAACTTCTATGACAACAACTACTATGGTCATTATCAACAAAATTTTGTTGATCCATATTATACAAATGCGTTTTTTAATCATGTTCCTTTCCAAGGATCAACTTTCCCACCACACCAACCACATTACAGTTCAGATGAGTTATATGGCACTCCTAGGAGAAAGTGTTGTTTATGTGTGGTCACTCTTCTCATCTTGCATGCAAGACATTGCAAGCACTGGTTCAAGCAACAAATTGATATTCAAAGGCGGTTTAGTCAGTCCCCAAAAGAAGCTTTCAGTAGCCCTGATTCAAGGACTGATCAAGCTGATAGTGAACCCAGTGAAATGGATGTGAGATCCAAAGTTAATAAAACAAAACACAAAAAGAAACCCTTTTGGAAATCCAAAAAGGATAAAATCAAAAAGGATCATAAGACTATAACGTCTGAGGATTCACCAAAAATAGTTTCAAAATCAAGAAAAGAAAAGTCAAAAACTGACAAAATCAAGGAACAAGTTTTTGCTTGGATTCCTAAGGACTGTTCTTCATCAAGTGAGGCTCCACCAAGAAATAAATGGTTTTCAGGAAATAAATCAAGTTTGGTCAATTTACGGTTGACCTTCCCGGGACAAAAGTATCCCGGGAACCCATGTCTATTTGAAAGCTTAGTGCATGCAAGGTCAATTAAGGAGGACTATCAATAGTATTAGGTACTTAGATAGTGATTGCACCCGGCATATGATGGGATACGAACCCTTGCTATTTGATGCTAAACCATTTGATGGCGGATGCGAGTCTTTCATAAGCGACATGGGAGGACAAACGTTATGGAAGGGAAGCCTTGTTTAAATGGTTCAACAACAACTTTTCGAGCGTTTCTCAAACCAATCTCGTCCAACTGCTTCTCTCAAGTGATGGATCCAGCATCAGCTGTTGGATCTCGATTTGAATCTCCTCAACTTTGTCATACAATGTGATAATGTTTGCTTAAGATAGTCCATCTGACAACAACTTTGCTGACCTTTTCACTAAAACCATCGATCATGCTCGATTTGAATTTCGGGTCTAATGGATCGGCATGATCAATTTTTATTAAAACAAACTATCTATCTTTTTGTATATAAAATTGTAAATATTTTTCAAATATGTCACAATTTTAGTGGGAGAAAATGAGTTAAGTTTAACTCACCAAAAAGATTTTCAATTCATCTTAAGAAAAGCAAAAAAAAAATCATTTGATTTACCAAAAAGATTTTATATTACTTTTAAGAAAATCTAAAAGGAATTGTTCCGTTTAGAGGGAGCTCCTGCTTAGAGGGAGTCGGATATTTAAAATTTTTAAAATTTTGAGAAATTGATCCGACCATTGGAAAATGATAAGAAATTATCTCTAACGATTTTAGCACATGAAAAGAGTAGATCAAAAGCCAACAAGATCATTGCTTGATGAGTAGATAGGCTTGACAAATGAGTAAGAGTCATAGTGATATAAACTTAAATATCTGCCTATGCTAGTGGTTACACGTTATGAAGCGGTTGCCGAATCCAACTAAAGTCATATTAATGAAGGCAGAAATGCAATTAAACATGTCATACCCAAGCCTCTCTTTACCTTATCACAGTTGTCTTATGAAAAATCAGTGTCATTTTTAATTTTTATTGAGTCAAGAAAAGAGTCAGGTAAAGAGTCAAGAAAAGCAAGAAAAAGAAAAACAAAAGAGCCAGAAAAGAAAAAGAAAAATCAAGAAAAAGAGTCAGAAAAAGAGTCCGTTCTAGGAATTTTAACTTCTGCGTTATTTCTTCATTTATTTTGATTCAAGCCTTGGACTTTCTCCTGCGCGATAATATGGTATTATCCGACCTGATTGTTAAGGCCATGAACCAATCAATTTAGAAATCCTCAGCCATACAACTTCTATGACAACAACTACTATGGTCATTATCAACAAAATTTTGTTGATCCATATTATACAAATGCGTTTTTTAATCATGTTCCTTTCCAAGGATCAACTTTCCCACCACACCAACCACATTACAGTTCAGATGAGTTATATGGCACTCCTAGGAGAAAGTGTTGTTTATGTGTGGTCACTCTTCTCATCTTGCATGCAAGACATTGCAAGCACTGGTTCAAGCAACAAATTGATATTCAAAGGCGGTTTAGTCAGTCCCCAAAAGAAGCTTTCAGTAGCCCTGATTCAAGGACTGATCAAGCTGATAGTGAACCCAGTGAAATGGATGTGAGATCCAAAGTTAATAAAACAAAACACAAAAAGAAACCCTTTTGGAAATCCAAAAAGGATAAAATCAAAAAGGATCATAAGACTATAAAGTCTGAGGATTCACCAAAAATAGTTTCAAAATCAAGAAAAGAAAAGTCCAAAACTGACAAAATCAAGGAACAAGTTTTTGCTTGGATTCCTAAGGACTGTTCTTCATCAAGTGAGGCTCCACCAAGAAATAAATGGTTTTCAGGAAATAAATCAAGTTTGGTCAATTTACGGTTGACCTTCCCGGGACAAAAGTATCCCGGGAACCCATGTCTATTTGAAAGCTTAGTGCATGCAAGGTCAATTAAGGAGGACTATCAATAGTATTAGGTACTTAGATAGTGATTGCACCCGGCATATGATGGGATACGAACCCTTGCTATTTGATGCTAAACCATTTGATGGCGGATGCGAGTCTTTCATAAGCGACATGGGAGGACAAACGTTATGGAAGGGAAGCCTTGTTTAAATGGTTCAACAACAACTTTTCGAGCGTTTCTCAAACCAATCTCGTCCAACTGCTTCTCTCAAGTGATGGATCCAGCATCAGCTGTTGGATCTCGATTTGAATCTCCTCAACTTTGTCATACAATGTGATAATGTTTGCTTAAGATAGTCCATCTGACAACAACTTTGCTGACCTTTTCACTAAAACCATCGATCATGCTCGATTTGAATTTCGGGTCTAATGGATCGGCATGATCAATTTTTATTAAAACAAACTATCTATCTTTTTGTATATAAAATTGTAAATATTTTTCAAATATGTCACAATTTTAGTGGGAGAAAATGAGTTAAGTTTAACTCACCAAAAAGATTTTCAATTCATCTTAAGAAAAGCAAAAAAAAAATCATTTGATTTACCAAAAAGATTTTATATTACTTTTAAGAAAATCTAAAAGGAATTGTTCCGTTTAGAGGGAGCTCCTGCTTAGAGGGAGTCGGATATTTAAAATTTTTAAAATTTTGAGAAATTGATCCGACCATTGGAAAATGATAAGAAATTATCTCTAACGATTTTAGCACATGAAAAGAGTAGATCAAAAGCCAACAAGATCATTGCTTGATGAGTAGATAGGCTTGACAAATGAGTAAGTGTCATAGTGATATAAACTTAAATATCTGCCTATGCTAGTGGTTACACGTTATGAAGCGGTTGCCGAATCCAACTAAAGTCATATTAATGAAGGCTGAAATGCAATTAAACATGTCATACCCAAGCCTCTCTTTACCTTATCACAGTTGTCTTATGAAAAATCAGTGTCATTTTTAATTTTTATTGAGTCAAGAAAAGAGTCAGGTAAAGAGTCAAGAAAAGCAAGAAAAAGAAAAACAAAAGAGCCAGAAAAGAAAAAGAAAAATCAAGAAAAAGAGTCAGAAAAAGAGTCCGTTCTAGGAATTTTAACTTCTGCGTTATTTCTTCATTTATTTTGATTCAAGCCTTGGACTTTCTCCTGCGCGATAATATGGTATTATCCGACCTGATTGTTAAGGCCATGAATCTTCTGTTTTGTTTTATATTCTTTCTTTTGTTCAAGCCTTGGACTTTCTTTGCGTGATAATATGGTACTATCCGACCTGATTGTTATGGCCTGAACTTCTGCTTTATTTTAATCTTTCTAGATCGAGTTAAGCATACAAAGTTTCAAGTGCACAAAGTCAAAGTGTCAAGTGTGTTAATAAGATTTATGTGATCAACTAAGAAAGGTTTAAGTCAAATTGAGGTGACATGTGAAAGCAAATTAAGCCCGATGTATGATGGAGTCTGTAATTTGTCGGATTAAATGGGGACCACACAAGCATTGTGCCTAATTGTACCTTAACGTATCATGTTAACATCAAAATACTTGTTAAGTTTAAAGTGGACAAATTATATCTACAATCGACTTTGGGTTCTTGGCATAATAATATCAAAATAGAAGTGTGATCTAGAACGTTAACAGATAATGTGATTCCATGTTGTGATCTTTCTCAGAAAAATAATTTAGTAAACTTTTAAAGTAAATATTTTTGATATATAATATTAATTTCATCTTTACTCCTATCTTATTTTTGTTTTATTTTTTGTTTCAACTTCAAAATATTATGTATATATTTTCGTAATATTAAAATATATGAAATGCCAAAAAGATTTTAAGTTTTTATTATATTCGTACATATTTTATTAAACGTTGTTTTATTCAAAATCATGTGTTTTGTTGTCAAGGTCGTTCATGCAATGTTTGTTGGAAACCTGGGACTTAAACAAATCATTTACAAGTTGAGAGATTGAAAATAAAATTTCAGGTTATTCTGCAAACACTTTAAACCAAGTGCTTGTTTTGAAAAGGAAAATTCTTCTTTGACCCTTGAGAGGGTCTGTAAACGAATCTTATTCGTTCTAAGTTTTCTGCAGGTGTAGATGGGCAGGTAGATCAAGATCAAGTCTGCTTGGAGTTGCAGATGCTGAAGCGCTTAAAAGAAGACGAGAACGTGAAAGTTGGTGGTTGAACCTAAAGATGAACTGATTGTGTCTGAAGACAAGGAATGAAATCAGCCGGCTCAAGAAAGTCAACAAGAGAAAATTAGATGTCGAGCCTCCCGCATCTGATGTTTCTAAAATTTGCTGTTGCCGATCCTTCCCAGAAAATAAGAATGAAGTTCAAGTCTATAAGACTGGAAAATAAAGAACTGTTCAAGATCCAATCTGGTTCAAGATCCTGGATCAAGACAAGTACTAAGTTTAAAGAAATAAAGACGAAGCAAAGAACTTGACGAAGGTTCCTCGACATACTCCATCCTAGAGGGAGATTGTAGGGCCAATATTCTATATTGTTTTTAGGATTGTATATGTCGTTTTATTTTGCTTTAGTCGGTATAGTGCGTACTCGGTACATTTATTTTGTAAGTATTGAAGAAATGGACACCCTATAAAAGGGTCACTTAACCCATTTCTCCAACTCTCCAACACTCCAACTTTTTCAATTCAAGATAAACTCCTTTGGAAATAAAGAAGTTCTCTCTCCACTTTTCCTTTTTCTCTCTTTTACATAAACAAACTAAGATCCGAGATCCGAGTGTCGTTGGTGATTTCCGCTAACCAACAACACGGATTGATCCGAGTCAAGTTGTGAGATCCATCTAGAGGACCTACAATACTCCCAATGAATTGATTCTGATATGAATGTTCTAAAATATAACTATGCGAGATATGTGTTTTACAATAACTAAAAACTATGTATATAATGCCTAAAGTTATGTGTATAATCACACATAATTATGTATATGTTGACAAAAAACGTTAAAAAGATAAGATACACAGTTATAGACACGTAAGATAGGATAATATAATTTACACAATTTTCATAGTACGTTATTGTAATATGTTGACATAGAGAGACATGCTAGACTTAACAAATACAGAAATACACAATTATAGACGATAAGGGATTCTTTACCAAAAAAAATACACAATTTTCAATGTATGACTATGAAGCGAGTGATGAATTAAATGTAATTTAATAAAATGTTGCGTATTGTAACATAGAGACATGTTATGTATTGGTAATTTTCTTTTCTTACCATTTTTTTTATGTATATTATTTAATAATTAATATCATAACTCATAACAGAATATACACAAAACATGGACCTCATAATCAGTTTACAACAGAACTGCCGTAACCTCTGTGATTCTGTCCTCGGTTGTCGTAGCCACCTTTTTAATATTCTATAAAGTATTGTTGTAAATTTTTTAAAATTATAATTGTATTATTATAATATTGTAATTTCATCAATAGTATATACAATGGTCATTCAAAATATATATATTTACTGAATCAACAATTTTTAAATTGATATATTTGATTAATTCCAGGCTTAGTAATATAAAAACATTGTTTTTAAATTGATTTCCAGTTCTAATTGGCAGAAAATAACCTATTTCATTTAGGATGCTTGTTTGATCCAACGAGTTTGTTGCCATATGTCGTATAATGAAGCTATGAAGTCTTATAAACATGTAAAATAGTTTCAACTTTTAAGAGTTTTTTCTTTGATGATGTACTTATATTTGAAAACTAATACGTTGTTTTAAATGATTATTGATTATAGTTTTAAGTTTTGAAAGGCCAAATTTTATAAAAGAAACAAAAATGACCACTTAAATGAAGCAAAGATACAAGAAAGAAACGACAAAACGGCACATCTAAACGATACAACCATGCTACAACGGAAAATTCACAAAATTAAAATGACTCCTTTCTCTCAATCTAGGCCCAAGATCTTATTTCGATTGCTCATCTAAATAAATGGCATGACCTTAAATGTCATTTATCACTTTCACCATTGAGAAGACCTTCTTGTCAAACACCATATCATTTATCGTCAACCAAATCATCCAACACTTTATCGACACAATAGCTTGAATCACCTCGCATTCCGACTATCGTTTAAGTAGACTTTTATTTTACTTCTTATGCCGCGTTATTCATGGCAACAAATCTTAATTTGAAAATACCTCAATTTTCATTTCCAACATTTTTTAATAATAATAATAATAAATGATAGAGAATCTCAATTGAATTGAAGGTCCTCTAATAATAGTTTTATTTTATTAAAGTTCTGAACAGAAAAAAAATATATATGGTTTTTATATATTTTTTTCCTAGTCACTTAAAAAATAAATAACAGACATTATAGATTTGATAAATATCTTAAAAAGTTAAAATATAGTTTGATATAATAACCTCTTTTTCATTGGAAGCCTTCTAGAACGGTTGACTTATAATAAATCACTTATAAATTAAAAAATGATAGCAAATCGTACTCGAGGCATTTCCACATATGTCCCCCCAGTATAAACCAAATTATTATATGAAATAAGATATTGAAAACAAAAGAAAAATTAGCATTATTTAACGTGTTCTAATATTAAAAAAAATAACTTGAATAATAGTTTATTATATTTTTATATTATTTTGTCATATGGTGATCAATTTAGTAACATTAAATCAAGGATCCAAACATCGAGTGGGGCGGGTCAACCCACAAGATATAGACAAGAGGCTTGAAATCAGGATGTCATGAAGACACAAAACCAAAACCTATGCGCGTGGCGCATATCACATATGCTCACGCATCACATATGCTCACGCATATCACATCTGCGCGTGGAGCATATCACATATGCTCACGCATATCACATATGCTCACGCATATCACATGCTCACGCATATCACATCTGCGCATGAAACATCTGCGCGTGAGAATAAAGAGAATACCTTGCGCATCCCCGGGATAGGCGCATAAAGGACAACACAACAAATGAGACAATAGTCTAATCCAAATCAGGATAAGGACAACCATGATTGTACTAATCAGACAACCTTCCAGAAGGTATCTTTTAAGGAATAAAGAATGTGCTGATGTTGACAGCTGCCAATGAAGGGTGGACAACTCAGCAAAACCCATGTGCCACCACGTGATGGCACATGGGTCAGGTAAAATACCTTGGTCAGAGAATAATCAATGAAAAAGCACCAGGTGTCCTAAGTACACGTGGCGCGAAGCAATAGGAGGAGGCCAAAAAGGCCCTAATTGGGTCTGAGCCCAATCATTGGAAACCCTAATACTATAAATACCACACCACCTCCACAGTTGAGGTCAGGCAAGAAATATATTCTGAATCCTTTACTCATTTTCAGATTCTTATCTTCTCCTGCAATATCTTATTCTCACACCGGAGGGTTACCCCAAAGAGGACTCCTCTGTCCCTTTCTGAGGGGTAAGCTCACGGTGCTGTTCGTTTTGTAGGTGGAAGAACTCGTATCTCGGAAAACCATCGGTGATATAGCACACTCATACCCGAGGAACGTAGATCGAATACAAGTAAGTCGGTACATGTTTCTTCATATAAATATCTTAAAAAGTTAAATATAGTTTGATATAATAACCTCTTTTTCATTGGAAGCCTTCTAGAACGGTTGACTTATAATAAATCACTTATAAATTAAAAAATGATAGCAAATCGTACTCGAGGCATTTCCACATATGTCCCCCCAGTATAAACCAAATTATTATATGAAATAAGATATTGAAAACAAAAGAAAAATTAGCATTATTTAACGTGTTCTAATATTAAAAAAAATAACTTGAATAATAGTTTATTATATTTTTATATTATCTTGTCATATGGTGATCAATTTAGTAACATTAAATCAAGGATCCAAACAGCGGGATGACGGAAAATAAATATAATTTATTAATTTACACTGAGTTGATTATGTGGTTAATAGTATTTTAGTATATTAAATACAATTATTTCTACATAAGGTCAGCATCATAATTAAATTGAGTATGGAGACGTGACGGCCACTCTCGTTTCGATGTAACCAATAAACAATTAATACGGCAATTTTATTGTTGATTCTCAAGTATAAAATTAGAATTTGTCTTTATTGTAAGAAAAAGGAACATGAGAAATGTGTACCTAACCACTCTAGTCTTCACTATATGAATCCTTCTAGATGGTTATGTTAAATGAGTTATGAAATGTAGTAAATTTGTTGGCTAGATTAAAACAAATCCTTGAAATAGTTTTAATCCTGTTTTTATGGTATTCAATATTGGAAGTTAATCTTGAAACGCGTCATCAAAAAAGTTAACGAGTCAATTTTGAAAGAAAATGAAAGATGAAGTGGTATTTCAAAAGAATTTAATTAATCATGATGTAACTAAGGCTGGGGGGTGTGGGGGGCATTAATGGGGGCTCCAACCAATAATATTATGACGTGTGGCAGAGAGAGAAACTGGATAAGGGGGGTGTTGGAGCCCCCGTTGGAGTCTCTGGCCCTGGTGTGGAGGGGCTCCAGCGAATTTTTTTTTTATTTTTTTATAAATATATTCAAACAACGTATTATTAAAAAAACTCATAAATTATTAAAAAACACACATTAATAAAAAAACACATTAATATCTAAAAATAAAATAAAAATTAAAGTACTAAAAAAACATTCTTATTATTCTTCGGCTTGGTCTTCTTCGATCAACCTCTTTCGGATACGTTCCTTTTGCTTTTCCATTAGCATTTGATCGACCGGATTTAGGTTACTGAAGTCTCTAGTAAGAAAGTCCAAATCTCTCATTCGACTTTTTTCCTTTTTGTCATAAGAGACCACATCCATGGTTTTGTTGAATTTATTGAGGGATTCAACAAGATTGGTGATGTTTACGGCTTCCCCCTCATCCGGTTTTTTCCCCCTGGCGTCCCTTCCCAATGGCCACCTCCTCGGCGGTGAAGACGTTTCCTCCTCCGCAATGTTTAGGTCGAATCCAACGCGGCAATCTGACCCGGTTGAAGTGCTATACGCTCCAGACGAACTAGTTTTAGTCCGTTTCGGCCTTACTTCCGCATCAAAGTCCGGCGCCACCAGCTCAACCCACTTGGAACACCTTTTCAACCTCTCCCACAACTATAAATCGTCCCACGTCTTCACCATCCCATACCTCCGCAAACACTCCTGCTTCCACTCTTCGACCGTGAAATTGTAAACCGCCAAATCATCACTGCCACTTGGTCTCATACGACCGCTGTTCCTGTTGAAAGATTAGTAAACAAGCCGACAAATTTTCTGATTTCGGACCACCGACCCGAAATCATATCGGCGTTCCGCTCTGTACTCCCAACGAGCATGTAGAACGTCTCCCTAACCTTTGTCCAAAAAATCTTGCTCTTTTGGTAGTCGGCTGCAAAATGACTAAATAAATTAGATTTCCATTTAACTTTTTTATTTAACTTTTTTATTAAAAATCATTTTTAAAAACGTTAAAACAATTACCGCAACGCCGATCCTCAGAAATGACTATCCAAGCCCGACACAAGGCTTCCTTCTCATCCGATGACCACGGAGTGGCTTTCCGTTTCGTCCTCGGAGTCGAAGCCGGTCCCGACCCGTCCGTTGCAACTTGTTTTTTCCGGTAGACTCGTCTTTTTGGTCCCGTAGCTTCACCGTGTGATTCTTGTGTCTCCGGAACAACAAAGTTAGGAGACGGTTGTGTGTTGGATGGTTGAAAGCCGGATGATTCTTGCGGCTCCGAATAAAACATCGGTTGGTGCGGTGACGACCATAAATCATCGTTAAGATAATCTGAATCAAGGTTTGGGAACCAATTTCCAGCCATTTTTTTTTAAAAAAAGTTGAGAAGATGAATTGATTTTGGGTGAAGGTTTGAAGTTTTGGTATAAAAATGGGTGAAATGGGGTATAATTATAAAGAAAAAATATTTTTTTTTTGTTTGTTCGGCTCCCAACGGTCAAAAAACCATCAAAAGTTGTGCAGCCCTCTCTCTTCTTCCGCTAACCGGCTCACGCCTGCATTGTTTTTCACGTTAGCGCCCCCGCTAGCGCCCTGGTGGTGTGGTGTTAGCGCCTGAGGGCGCGAGCAGAGGGGCTCTAGCGCCCCCGTTGAAGCCCCACACCCCTCAGCCTAATAACTTGAAAAGTTTAAATAGTTATCTATTTAGTTTTTAATGCTTTGCAAGTTTAACTATTTATTTTAATAATTAGATATTAGGAGTTTGAGTTATAACATGTTTAGAAAGTTATTAATATAAATAGATTATTAGGATTAAGCAATCGTGTGTGCCTAACAATTATAATAAACAAAAATAGTGATCTTGATTGAGATTAAATTTTGTGTTCTTATTTTTGGGGATTGATTTCTAAGTTCAAATTGCCCCTGGTTTGTAACTACTTGTCTGTAACAAAATAGCGACTATCAACGTCTGGGTCATCACTCTTTTTCAATTTTATGTCACTTTTATGCACATAAGTCTTCTACGTTGTCGTGACTTTTGACTTATCTTTACAAATTAAATTCAAACATAACTGTCATAATAAATCACTTTTTTTAAAGTATTTTATCGTAATATTTTTTTAATAATAAAGAAAATGTTTCTATGCGAGTGCAGACAACTGAGTGACAAATAATCTAAACTTGAAACTTGGATGATGAGAAATTGCTCAAGACAAAATATAATTGTTTCATCACATTAGCAAAGTTAACATAAGTTAACATGTATTAGTAGCAATATGGGTCCAAATATAAATGAACTGTCATTATGCCATTATTAAATGCACATGTATTTCTTATATCAAGCTGGTCATGAGGGGCTCATATTAATGTGATTTTAATTTGTCATTATTATAAGAGAAGGAACATGAGAAATGTACCTAACCACTCTTTAGTCTTCACGCTTCACCACATGCATGACTCCTTCTAGAAGGTTGTAACTAGGTTATGATATATAAATGGGTCTTGCTATCCACACTCTCAATGCGTCCCGTATAAGGCTATACCGGAGTTTATATGGGGACCTATATGCACCGTATAGAACTATAAGGGGCGTATAAGACCCCTGTATTGCCCTATATGGAGCGTATTGTTTAGTGTTTCTAGAAAACCACTATATAAAATCTAAGTAGTAAATTCTTTCTAGTAGGAAATCTTAGTAAGTAGTAAATTCTTTTAGGGTTAAATTAAGGAACTGATCAATATACTTGGTTGTCGGTCGGTAGTAACATTTTTCGTTCTAAAAAAATTGGTTGGATGCCTTGTTATTATCAGACAAACTTGTATACTATCGTGCGAGATGTGCAGTACTTAATTAGGTGGCCTCTCCGTGCCAACGTGTTGAACCTAGATTAGAATGATATCATATGGTCGTTAAAACTTAAAAGAGCTCCTGACTTCATCGATACTCTACAACAAAATAGGGCCGCCTTCACCATGTAAAGAAAAAGCAAGGCCTCACATTAGATTTGAAGGACCCCCAATAGATTTGGATGTCCCAAATACCTTGGGTTGGGACTTATGTTTTTAAGAATGTGGTATCTATGTGCTTGTTATATACATATTTTCTTTAACATCATTTTCTTTTTATATCAATAGGAGATGGTTTTTTTTTGGTAATTTTCTAAACTTCACGTTTTTTAATTTGATAAAATTATAGAAAAAGAAATTGGAGTAGAAGAATTTCATTAAACAATTTGTAACACAAACAACTAGAAGAATAAACTACATCTGCTTATATGTATATATGATCGGCTCAACGTGTTCGAAGGCCTAAATTAACTAAAATATTGAGACCATTTTCTTATTTTTTATGCACATAGCTATAGAAAGTATCAATGAATTATGGAAAATGAATGATATGCAGTGATAATTGGTGCGTTGCATTCCTCATTAACTTGTGGCCCGCCACTAAGCTATTAAGTCTAAAAATATCCCACTTTCAAAGAGCCGTAATACAAACATTTATTTTAGATTGATGCTCTGCAAAACTTGAGCCTAAAGCCTTGGCCTTATTTGATTTACCCATGAGATAGCCCTGTTGTATATGAATGTGAATTAATATACATTGTTGTTTCACTCCACCAGCCAAAAACTATTTATTTACTATTGTTAGTATCAAACCTATAAAAAGATATGGTAGTTACCTTTGTTTGTTCTTTTTAATGCCCAAACTAAAACTTCACTTGAAACCCCAAATAGATTTAGCCGACTGCAAAAGAGTAGAAAGTTCTTTCATCATCTGCTAACTTATGTTGTTTAATCTGTTATACGTAAATAATCAACTTTGCTTAAGAAAATCACAAAAGTAACCATTTAAATGTGAAATGTGAATCGAACTCAAGTAACATTTAAAAAGCTTCTTGAATTATATTTCTGAACTCGACTAATTTATCCCTAAACACTATTCATTTAGCATAATAAATATTATATGAATCAGATTCAAGTATTGGCTTTAACGGCATCATAATCGAGTTTTTTTTAATACTCGTATCACGTGTCATGTATTTTATCATACTAAAAAGTGGTGCGAATAAAACTATATGTGTAATCACTAAATCACGCATCTCATGAGTACAGATATAGAATTGTTTAACTTGACTACAATGTTTCAAGTATGTAACACATTTAGAAAATTAATACTCACATAAATTTATTTTTCCTTTTTACTACAAGCAATAAAAATTTTAATTTAAAATACAATACGAACTTTATTTGGTGGCCCCTCCAAAATCTTGAAATTAAGATGCCAATTACGTGAGAGAAAAAACCTAGCTTTGCAAATTGCATTGCATCCGAGAACTATACTTCTACTCAATTGTTCCTCTAGGCTTTGAATCTCATGTCCCCTTTCGTCTGTACAAGAAATCGAAGGTCTCCTTCGTTTATATGTTTATACTTGATTTTGTCGATCAATTGTAAACAAGTTAATCGAAACTAGTATTACTGAATATGTCTACTTGTTAACTCTTTAAGCGTAGAGATGGAAGACAACATGATTTTTTATGCTAAGTTGCTAACCGAGTTCCCGTTTAGGGTGTATCATAAGGATGGCTTAGGTAGATTGAGACCCATGATTTCTGGAGAGAAGGGGGGGGGGGGGGGGGCATTTTGATGATGTTGGCACTTAACCCATTCTCTCTAGTCTATACTACTAAATAAATAAACCTTTCTTTATGCCACATGTCTTTCATTTAACCCATCATCAGTCTCCCATTCCCGCCTCTCACCAATATCCATTTACAAACCCATTTCCTATAACAGGCCCGATTCAATCTGAACGCCTTCTTTCATACAAACCCTAAATCATCCTCCAGCTTAATTACTTTGTCTCCGGTGTTGCAGCTGCACCCGCCACCGCCACCCCTTTTTTCTCACCGGATTTTACACTGGTCCGATTCATCTGTTAAATCATTCTTCAGCTACCTTCGTCTCCGATGTTGCAGCCGCAACCGCCACTGCCACCCCCTTTTTCTCACCTGATTCCACCACTGGTCCCGCCGACAACCCTTTTGGTACACCAGTCTTTGGACCTCAGGCTGGTATGTTATAGTTCTTACTTTCTCATATGATTCGGTGTTCGTTAATTATTTATATAAACCCTAAATCGATTTCAGTATGTATTTAGGCATGAATTGATTAACAAGCAGCATCTCACCATTGTTTATTCTTCGATTTCATAATGTATGAAATTATGTTCAATATGTGCCTTTTATCTTTATTTTTGTTTTGATATAAACTCTAAATCGTGTTCCTTATTCTTCTTAGGGTCGATTATTTATTTGTTGTTTTACCAAATGTTCTTCAATTTTGTGAATTTCGATGATTATGTTTATTATTATTGCATAGATGTTATATCATTTTGATTAACAGGTGAAAACCGAGGAGCATCGACTAATACAAGAACAGCTCAACCAAAAGGTACAATTTTAAACGTCCATTGCAGATTTCTGTTGCCTTTTGATATTCTTTGTTTTCTGATGTATCAATATTTTTGATTTTTGCAAGATAATTGAATGTGAAGGACTAAAAGAAACCATTGCATCCTTAAAACAACTTCTTTCAGATGCAAATTGTGAGCCTCAAACCGAGGAAGAGTTTGCAAAGCCCGAAGAAACAAAGGAACTTTAGCCTCAGCAAGCTCAGGTTTGTTAATCTTTTCATATGTCAGCACTTCTTTTAGAGGTTCCATCTTCTTTAAATTTTTAAAATTAGTTAATATATATAAAAGGATTATTAAAGTCATATATTATAATTAATAAACTACAAAAAATGAAAAACAAACTCAAATCTTTCTTCTTCTCGATCCAGCACTAGAAGATTCGTTACGTCTTATCATCATAATCCATGCCTCGCCGATTGCTACAGCGACTAAGGTATAGTTCTTAATTGCTCCGGCGTGTCCTCAAATAATCCATGCCTCGCCGATTACTGTGTTAAGATATATAATTAAGTTGAAACGGACACAGATTTATACTTTTACCTAATAAGGTCTTAAAGAGTACTAAATATGTCTATGTGTACCACTCTTTCAGTGGTTTGATGATGTAAACTCGCCTGACGTATCTGGTGTCTGTGGACAAGTTCTTACTTCATTATCAGAGATGCATGGGTGTGAAGTAAGTCTATACATCTACTTAAATGTTACTTCTTCTAGCTTGCAATAATTTGCTTTCTCTTTGGTCCAAGATAGTAGAGATTACTATACCAGAGCTTCAAAAGATGCGCATAGCACATATCGTTTCATATGGTAGTGAAGCCCTGTGCTCATTAATGCCTCGATTCCTAGAAAGGTATGTGTGTTTTGTTATGTATAATTACAAACATGTTAATCACAACTTTATTGTAATTGTTTTGAGTTTAATGAGAAATATAATTTTTAATGTTACTATAGTAGTCTTAATTTACAAGTAAAACGATTTCAGAATTCTATAAACATTAAAAATGGACTTTTGGTGAATGATAGGTTGTTTGTTTTTCATGCAGGAACTTTCAGAAACTTGCATTGGATAGTCGTATAAATTTGGCAGTTATTCAGTCATTCACATGCTCAGACTATGTTGCTGCCCAACGTCTTAGGTAAAAAAAAAAAAATTCTTTATTATGATTTCTATAGCTAGAGAAATAATTATAATTTAATATGCTACAGACGGAGATTAATGTATTACCACATGGAAATCTTCAAGAAAGTGGACATTATTGTGACCTCTTCAACAGGGTATGATAAGCTCAGCAGCTACTATATGTATGTATGTATGTATGTATGTATGTATGTATGTATGTATGTATGTATATGTTGATTGTTTTCATGATCTAATTGCGTTATTGTCCAGCATGACTGCACCTAAGATTCACCCGAGTGCACTTGCTTGTGGTGATCGGATCTGGAGGTTATAGGTGCATAGTTAAGTTAAGAAAAGATGTATCTGTTATTTATACAAACAAAATGGAATGTGAGTCTAATTATTATTATATGTGTGTGTTGTTCAGCTAGCCTAATGAAATATGGATTGACAGCAAATGTTCTTGGATTCTCGGCCATTTCTGTCCCTGTAAGTGTGTATGGAAATGATAAACGTAACCACTCCTCGTGTCTTATGTTGTTGTCTGCGTCTGCCTAGGTTGGTTATGATAAGCAGGGACTTCCAATAGGGCTGCAACTAATAGGACGACCTTGGTGTGAAGCAACGATTTTGCGTTTGGCTGCTGTTATAGAGGTAAAAGTTGACCTTTGTACTTTCAACTATATTAAGTAAAATCATTGTGGACTTGTCTAAATTTAAAGATAATCATATTAATTAAAGCTGGAAAATATATAATGTATTTGACCTTAAAAGTCAAAGAGAAGACTAAACACGAAGACCGTTGACTATCTGCATTTACGTTTGCAGCAACAATGGAATGAACCTAAGAGGAAGCCTGTAATATATTTTGATGTTACAAATACAAAGGGTAAATGAGAACAAGTTTAAGGCTGTTGATGAGTGCTCAAGGGTTACTTGATTCTAAGCCATGACTTTTGTTAACTTCATGTTTTTTTTGACAATTTGCTTTAATTATGGAATTTTATTTTAAGTATATATTTACAAGTCCAATTTGCTTTAATATATATTATTTTATGTATATATTATTTAGTTTTTAATATATTGTACTAGCTATTAATATTAAGTTTTTATAAACAATGAATTTTCACATTGATTTAGATAAAATAATTAATTTCAAATTTCAAAAAAAGAAATTTTCACTTTATGTTTGGTTCTCAATGAAGATTAATAAAAGACAAGGCCGATTGCTTTAGATAATTTGTTTGTTTTTGAGACAACATGTTTTAACATATGGTCAGTTATGTTTTCCATTATATATAGTTGAAACAAAAATAAAGTGAAACTAATAATTTTAATATGGATGATAAAGTTACAAATATTGTATACAAAAAAATATTTAGAGATTTACGAATTTGCAATTTTTTTATTTCCATACTGTGTATTGTGTAATTTATTCAATTATATATTATATTTTTTTATGTGTTGAACATATTTTTTATATTTCACATTGTGCTATTATTTAAATAAATTTATTTATTTTAACCCGTGTTCTACACGGGTACCTAACCTAGTAAGCTATATATTTATGCATCCTAACTATGACATTAAGGGTAATTACACCCTTTGAATAATTACCAATATATAGAATTATTATTTAAGTCAATTATTATTTATAATTTTTTTATGAAAAAAGTTTGGAATGTGATGTGACGATGATCTGACGGTTTGTATGAGTTTATTGTTTTAGATGCTCTAACTCTCCAAGAGTTCAAGGTTTGATTTTTCATGCTTCGGTTTTATCATCTCTTTAACCAATATTAATATCAGGCAAGAAATTTTTGTCTAAATTATATATTTAATTTGCTACTTTATTCTATTAAATACTAGATTAACCTAAGGTTCAATGGTAAGACTTTTATACGGATTGATTTAGCATAATTCAACAAACACACGCTTGCGGTTTGATTAAAATTGAAAACGTCTACAAGACTAGAATGAATTTGGTCATAAAACCAAAAAGGTCATGATGACTTAACATAATTTTTAAAAAGGTGTGTATGGAACTTCAATTGAATTTGTCATCTTGAGTTCAATTTGAATTCTTCATTGTTGCAAGAAAAAAATTTAGACTTTCCTTAAATATGAGATATTAACAGACAAGAGAAAAACAAGACCAACGAACATGTTTGAAGGAGGCTGCTGTTCATAAAAATAAAAATAAAAAATAAAAATTCTAGGAGATGTTTCACAAGGTTGTGGATGTATTGAGTGTTGGATGGACCATGAATGACTTGAAGCTGGCCTATAACAACCTTATAGCGTACAAAGTACATGTTTTTACGAATGGAGTGCAACCATACACCATGAGTTTTTTGAAGTATATATATATATATATGTAAGTTAATCCGGAGCGATCATCAAGGAATTTTGACACCGACGCTCAAGAAAAGTTTATTTAAGATTTTGTAAATAAGCAGATATATAATCATATAAAACTATTATGAACTACTTAACAAATATAAGACAACTAGGCTTATTTTATGCTATTAAACATATAGGCACATTTAAAAATAAATTATTAAACATTTTAAACATGATAATCATTTAACTGATAAGCTTGATAATCATTTAACCTGCCTATCTTAACAAAGTAAAAAAAAAAACTAACCTAATAAAAAAATTGATAGAGTGGCATCTAATTAATCACCTCCAACATCAACTTCGATAGGCTATCGTTGCCCAATTCCGACCTGTGACTCCTACCGTCATCCCACTTCCAATCGCCCTGACACTAAAACCTCAGTCTATTGCTCCATTGTTTCGAAACCGATTCTATACAAGCTACAAATCCTAAATTCAAGTATATTTTTTTAGAAACTTCGTGTTTAGATATTACTTTATTAATTGCTAGATTATTGATTATTTGATGAGAGAGCAACTCGGAATTGAAGTACCGTATTTCCAAGTTTTGATTCAGTAGCGAGCATGCTTTTCAAATAACAATTGACGTACTTTTACTATGCATTTGAAATTTAGTTTGGTTTTTATCTTTTTACTATGTGATGAGACCTGAACCAAACCTGATTTTTTTTATATTTAATGCAATTAAAATAACTGTTGTGCGACATAGCCACATAGGAGGTGTTCAGTCGGACAAAACTTAACTGTATGCCCAACTCTGGAGCTATCAGAGTCCAGGATCCATGGCTCGAGTGTTCAACAAAAATATGCCTCCTTTTTTGCTAGTAGTGGCCATGCCCCTACAATAATGAAAGTGGCCATACACATTAGTATCGAATATAAAGGTGTTGTGGTCATGTCAATAAACAAATAGTAAAGTGTCTAATATCTTATCATGAAACCTAGTAAAGACCATGTGAGAGGTGAATCATTGGTATCATAGTAATCACAACCTTTTTGTCTCACAAATATCAGTGATTTGAGTGCACTACCTCACACTTTTTACAACAACATTCTCCGTCAAACCAAGACGCAAAAGGCGGCAAGGGCGCCAATCCCCTCTGGGCGCTAACTGAATAACAGGGCAAGGGACTCTTGAGGTGGTGTCATACCTTGAATCCATCCAATCACATTTATTCACATATATTAAATAATAATTATGTTTTCAGTTAAATAATTACGCTTTTGTGTGAAATGTTAGTGAAAACCCTATTCCTACATGACAATGTCATGACATGACGTTTTTTGCTTTTTAGTTAAACCACCACAATCATACGAGCTCTCATATCATTAGTATGGCTGCAATCATCAATATATTCTCCTTTTATTAAGATGGCATTGATCAAATCATTCTCTAGTTTTATTTATAACTAGTAGCTCACCTGGCGCGTTGCGTCGGGCAGGTCGGAAAGCCCCGTCGATGGTAAAACTCAAGCTTTGTCAGTCACGGGTGTTAAGGCGGTAAGTCAACGCGAATTTGGTTAATTTTGGTTACGTGCGTTATGTATTTGAACTAAAACAAAAAAAATATAAAAATTGAGGTGGCCCAATGGGGTTTGTAGGTCTGGTAAAAGTCGAGCGTTGGTAAAACCCGAGTGTTGTTAATCCCGGGTGTTGAGACGGTGAGTCAATGCAAATTCGGTTGGTCTCCGTCACGTATCAGAACTAAAACAAAAACAAATTTGGCATTTGGTAAGTTTTCGTTACGTTTGTTACGATACTGAAACTAAAACATAATGTAGTGAGCTTATGCAAATTCAGTTTGTTTCCGTCACGTTTGTTACGGTAATGGAACTAAACAAAATTGTCATTCAGTCGGTTTAAGCTATGTTTGTTACGATACTGAAACTAAAAACACAAAAAGAAAAGAAAATAAAAATTAAAATTCGTCGACCACTAAGGTGCCATGAAGTGACCCAATGAGGGTCCTTGCGGCACCAAAATTGTCGTTTATTATATAAATAATAATATAATACCATATAAAATGAAGTTACCACATGTGACAAATTCTGACGGTAGCATTTGGTAGCGATATTAATGTCTTTTTTGTTTCTTTTAGTAGGAAAATGAATCAAATTTTGAAAGGACAAGATGAATGTTTTCCCACTATATTAAAACAAAACCTATACCATCAAACACTAAGATGCGGACATATGTCACATTAAACTATATTGAACATTAAAAAAAGATTCATATATCCATTATTAAACCGTGATACACGCTTAGAACATGGTTGGTTACCTTACCGGCGTGGTTGGTTGTCAATCCTGATTATTGTATTTTTTTAAAAGGGTGGCTCCGGCAACTACGAAGATTTTGATCATTTGTTATTTGTTGTGTGTGCGCGTCACGTGGGTTTGAAAGTGCATTTTGATCAAAGTGTTGTTTACATATGTGACAATGTTTTCAATTTTTATGTGCTTTTTCCGTATGTTTATGTTTTTTGAGACTATGTGTTTTGGGTTAACTAGAAGAGGTTAGTTAAAGCGTCATGTCACTGTCACGTAAGTACAGGGCTGGCTCTGAGAATTCACGTGCCCTGGCCGAGCTGGAAAAAATATGGCCCTTACGTACTAAATAATGTAAACACGTTTTTTTATACGCCGACTAAAATTATGACAATAAACATAACAATTAGCAAAAATTATGGTATTAGAATGAGTTCATGACATACTGAATAGACTAATAGCTAACCGAGGATTTGTTAAGCTCTCCTAACATTCTTGATAGCAAATTAATGAATCAACTCTTCACAGTTTATGCCATCTAATATTCCATTTGCTAAAGTTGTCATCGTCAACCCGCTAAGTCTTTCTTAGTCATTGTGGATCGTAAATAATATTTCAATAATTGTAATTTCAAAAAACTCCTTTCTGCAGATGCTATCATGACTGCTGGTGTTCGAAGTCGACTTTATTGTTATCCCGCTTATCGTTTCTTATTTTTATTTATTTAGCTTTTATTGATTAATTAAAACTAATGGACATTTTTCAATTTTTAATGAGTCTGTAAGTTTTTTGGTAATTAAAAAAAATGGGTTTAAAATATGTTTGAGTATTACAAAAATAGTGAGATTATAAGTGTTCATGTATTTTATATATATAACATCGAAAATTTTTAAAAAAATTTGTGCCCTCGAAAAACACGTGCCCCGCCGGGCGCCTACATGGCACACCCTTAGCCGATTTCTCGGGTTCTGATATTATTGAGAATCGGGGTTGCGTAGGTAATGGTCTTTAACTAGCTCACTCTTTAATAGGCATGCTGTGATTTAACTAAAAAATATATATAAAAGAAAAGATTAAATATAATATTAAGAAATGTGTGAGGCATGTGATTGGTGAAAAATGATGGACCCCACCTTCTTTTGTTAAAAGAGTGTTAAGAGGCTACCGCCCCATCCCCTGACACGCCCTGTTTTGCATGGAGTTGTGAAAGTCGTTAACAAACCCATGTGGCAATGCTTGACACCCCTTGTTGTCCACAATGGGTGGTCTTATTAACCACTGCTTTGATGTATATCATGTAGGTTATGCTATTCATTTGGACATTTTTCATATATCTTGTGAAAGCTCTAATTAGATCGTAGTATTTTAATGAATTATTTAAAATACTAGTCGGATAATGTAGAAATACAAGAACTACTATGTGTATATGACTTATTGGATTCTAAATCCAACATTTTTAGCTCTACATGATGACTTAAACACGCAACACATATATAAGTGAAATGAGCAATAACGATTAGGTTGGTTTAGTGAAAACTAGCTTCTTGTTAGTTGTTTATCATTTTTCATTAACATATTCAAATGTTCATGAACAGTAACAAGAAGATAATTTTTTAGTGTTTTGTTTAAGTTTGAGTTTAATGTTTAGTTATGACACTTGGGGAACAAGTTAGAGTAGTATAAATAGTAGGGTTGTTTATTTGTTTTTCATAAATAAAAAGAGTGGAACAATTGTTCAAGTGTCGTGTTTATGAGTATGAGCAGAGGATGCAATTAGTGTTTAGAGTTCACTTGGTTTAACATTAAAGTGATTTAAGAAGGTTTTACCAGTTACATGATTAAACACGCTTACAACTGATAAAATGTGACAATATATTATATTACTACGAACCCGGTTACACTATTTTTTAAAAAATAATATAAAACTAAAATACTTATATAGTAAATTAGTAATGATTTCAATAACCCTACTTAATAAAAAAAAATAGTTGAAAGCTAGTTAAGTTTCCCACTTAAAAGCACACACGTATGTACTATATTGTAATGATTGTGATCGTTATTTTGTCGACATTAATGGAAAAATATGCCCAAGAAATGGTAGACCGTTCAATTATTCTTATGAAACCTTCTAGAACGATTCATTTGTTTTACTATTCTTCAAGTAAATTACAAGTTATTATTTGTTGCATGCAAACAACATTTTACTTGATAAATTTGTTTGTTTATTTTATTTATATTAAATAGATTAAAAACATATGTATTACATGAATTGAATAGTGAAAGAGATGTTTAAGTTATAATAATGTTTTATGAATAAGATTAACTTTTTTTTTAAAATAAGAACAATTTTATAAAAATGATTACCTAAATCATTATTATTTATAAAAATTATAAAAATAATTAAATAAATATGTACAATTAGCAAGGAAAGATGGAGGGAAAACAAAAAAGAATATATAAAGACTTAACAAAAATACGCATACTTATAAATAGAAGAAAGAGACGAGAAAACAATTGTAAGGATAAAACAGAGATTGACACTTAAAAAATATTATTTTATTAAAGCAAAAGATATAGAACATATATATATATTTTTTGAGCGGCTTTTAGTGCAACTAGTTGTGGGAGACTCCGAAAGCCTTACCACCCGCATATAACCCACCTTACTCAAGTTCAAATCCTAGAACAATGGCGTTCTACCCTATTAGTAGCATACACTTGTTGGAATCGAACAGAAATCCCTCAAGCGATTCCCACAAAGTTCTTGTCACATGCGCGATTCAAAACATGATACATCACCTTGTCTCACACATAACCCACCTAATATTTACATATAGTTGTATCTTGTGTTTATTTTATAAAGTTAATTATTTTCGCACACTAAATCAGATCAAAAACATAATTTGGAAAAAATATAGTAATATAAGTACTTTAGAAATCAACTAGAAGAACGTACTAAAAACTTTAAAGCCTTTGGGGTCTATTACTTGACCATCACTCAAGTCGTCTTTCAAATTTTTCTAAGAAACTTCAAAAGTCGACACTTTCTTTCTGTCAAAGTCTTTAAATAAAATGATTTTTGACTCAGTTATCTTGAAAGTTATTGCTTTTCCAAGTCATGACGAGCAAGTTAACTTGTGGAAAAAGTTACGAGTTTGGATGGAAACAAATACGGTATTGTAACCACGACCCTTGATTGCAAAATTGCGGTTAAGAGGATCGTGTTTGTCGATTATTTTCATGTATAAAAAATGCAAGATATAAACCTAGTAAAATGTAAAAGACATTCAAGATACATATCAGAAAATCATAAGTGAATCTTGCTAGCAATATAAACAAGAAGCAAAATAAGATGTTATGTACGTGATTTTATTGGTTGGCATCATATTAAAGTCCATAAGTTTTTGAAAACACGTTCACATAGTTAATAAAAAACAAGATGAATCAAATAAGTATAAGACCGAGCATGGTAGACAAATTGTGAATGACGTTTTAGGCCAAAACGGCAAGGCAACCCCCCCCCCCCCCCCGCGGGTGTTTTAGCATTTTGGTGATGAACTTTATGTACACAACGTGATGAATGAAGCGTTTTGTGTGTGTGAGAGAGAGAGAGAGAGAGAATAAATAATGATTGTAGGAGAGTTGTGAGCATTTTATCACTACATTTGTTTTTACAAAATGTTAAAATACTGGTTGTGCGTTACATGACGTAAAATGTATGGAGGTGTCTAGTTTTGATTACGCAGTATAAGAACTAGGGGTGTGTGTGGTGCGGTTTGCAACTAAAACCAAACCAAAAACCAAAACTTCGGTTTTTGAAACCATTTGGTTTCAATTTTTCGATATCGGTTTTTGCCATTTAAGCTTAAAAATTTTAAGCTAAAAATTGGCAAAATAATAATAACAACAATAATAAATTTAGGTATAAATAATTTTGTTAATTGTAAAATAATAGATTATTATACATTTTACCAAACATATTTGAGTTACAAATTTATTAAATTCTTATAAATTACTTAATATAAAAGATAAAATAACAAAAATTTAGGAATTCGGTTCGGTTTTTCGGTTTTTATTACATGCAAAACCATAACTGTTAGTTCGGTTTACAAAAACATAATACCAAACCATCGGTTTTTGTTTCTGTACAGTTTTTTCGACTTGGGTTTTTCAATTTTGAATCGGTTTTTTCGGTTTATTGCACACCCTAACAAGAACTGACAAAACCCTAGTGTATATATCCTAGTTAATAGATCATCCATGGTTTTTTATTTTGAATATAGATATAACGACATTGAACATAACAAATGTCAACTGTTGCGAATGACATGGATTAAAATTTCACCCCATGGATATCAATCACCCATTTGTAGCATGTAAACGTTAGTGTACCACTTTTATGCCTTAAAAAACTTCATTTGTTTCTTATTAATTATGTTTTCTGACTTTTGATTGATTAAAAGATTATAAAACAAAAATCTTTTAATGGTCAACAAATAATTTAAATAGGCTATTGGTTAAATTCACCACATCATTATATAGTCGTCTATTGATCCGGGGAAAACCTCACTTAAGGCCAATGCCCGTGAACACTCGCCTGAAGGCACGACAATACGGTGAGACAAAACTCATTCAGTTCAAGGATACGAGTGAACGCAACTTACTCGCTTAATCTTCCATCATTACCGGTGCAACTGAAAACTAAATGATGGAGGCAGGAATCGAGCATGGGTCACTTAGAATACCAAATCTCTTCCTTACAACTCGTGCTTTACTAATAGAATAAAAAAGAAAGGGGGCCTTAGAAACATAATAGGCTGCGCTGCTACTCTAGGCTCGCTTCTTCAAGCTCCGCCCCTTTTTGAAAACGAAACTAACAAGCAATCAAACAAACTAAAGCGCTAACGTTTATATTACTTAGTAAAGCAACCTTTTGTGCTAGGCGCTCACTTTTTTTGTCTGGGTGGAAGCTGGTGGCTCCTACTACTATTTTTGTTTGATTCAAAAGGCGAACGCCTCCCCCCCCCCCCCAAAAAAAAAACCCCAAAACAAGTCGTAATAAGTCATCAAATTTGGTGCTTTCTCGACCTGGTATCCTGCACCTCGAGTTCATGATATCTACATCCACTGTGCCCCAGAGACACGGTCGAAGCCTTGGTTTAAAAAAGCGCGCTCAATGCGAGGTGAGGCGAGAAGCGGCCTAAAGCGAACACCTCAACGCTTTTGCCTACCCAAGGCGAAGCCTGTTAAAAAAGCGAACGCTTTTTACGCTTTTGTGCGAGGCGAAAAAGCGAGGAGGCGAAGGCTTTATGTATAAAAGGCGACCAGTTAACCCCTTTATAATTAGTCATTTCTAAACTTTTCACATTTGGCAATAAACTTTTGAAAGTTGAAACACTTTTGAGTAGTGCTATTTTGGAAACACTTATGAGTAATTTGGTACTCGATAACTTGTTTTTATGCTACTTTGATATTTTGGGCGAGTAATGTGGTACTCGAAAAATTATACTACACTACGTTTGGAATTTTGGGATATATATATGTTGATGTTTCAGACGTTTTATATTATGATGTGGTTTGTCTATAATATGTTGCTTATTAATAATTACATATTTTTTAAAATACGGTCGCCTCGTGTTCAAAAAGCGTCCGCTTTTGCGCTTTTCGCTTTTCGCCTCGGATAAGGACCTCTTCGCTTTTGTTCGCCTCACGCTTTTTTAAACCAAGTCGAGTGCTCTTTCACGTCCCAGGTGTCTTCCAGTGGTCTTCTAGCGTTGGAAGAAGCATAATAATAAAATATTACATATTGTTTTCTTCACCACTTCGAATATGCAATCAATATCTAAATATAATTGGTTTTTGCTGGTTAGACACCATTGTTGACGATTATGCTAAGGCACCTTCAAAAGTCCAACCTCCCATTTGTAATTTCTAACACAATCTAAAAAGATTGAGCACATGCAAGTTTATTCATGAATAAATACACTTTAAATTTAAATTAATCTAAAATAGAGTATTTTCACTATATGAATATTGAAAGAATTAAAAGAAATTAATCATTTTAAGACTCTCGAATGGATTGGACGACAAAGAGTGGGTGATCATGACTCATGAAGGTTAAGAAGCATAGTTGTCGCATATCTCGATTGTCTATTGAAATATAAAGGAGTCAAGAAACACGTGACAAAGAAGGAACGAAATTCAGAAGCAAGCAATAAGATATATCGTGTTGTATGTGGGTTATATTGAAAAATAAATTTACCTATAGTTACATGAATACCTAAGACTATGGCAGAGAAACGCTCAATGTGTTACCCACCACCCACGTCCATCAACCCCGCCAACTCATCTTCATGTCTCCCCCTCTACCTAGCCTGTAAATGAACCGAATGTTCATGATTTGCTTATGGACTGCTGATAGGAAGCTCGCTTATTTAATAGATGAACGAACATAAAGACAACTTTTTGTTCGTCCAATTAAACGAACAAACATTAACACATTATTGTTCATTCATTTATTTTCGTGAGCATCCATTTATGTTCATTTATTTACGTTCAATTACGTTCATTTGTTTATAATTTAATAAATGCACACGTAGTTATATTTGGTATAAATATATACAAAAATACATATGTTTGGGGTGAAATGTGATGTATTAGACTTGCTGATTTATATTAATTGATGTTAACTTATGTTCAATGTTTTAAAACCGGTTTTTTACTCATACCGGATTAGACTAAAAAGTGGTACAACCGGTTGAACCGGGTTATACCGGGAGGTTCAACCGGTTGAACATTTTACCTTATAATTTTCTATAAATACAACTTTAACTCCAAAAATAACCCAAAAGTAAATGATTTCATAACAAAAGATAATCCAAAAGTTAATCCATATTAAAAAAAAAATACAAAAGCACTCAATTTTAAAAAACAGTCATAAAGTTTACACGTTTAAATATGAATTGTTAGGTTAAAAGTAATTTTGATAAAATATGGGCCGTAAATATCAAAAATTTCTTGGACATAAAACCGGTTTGCCGGTAAAAACCGGTATTTTAGAAAAAACCGCCGGTATGATGTTCTAGCAAACCGGCCAAAAATACCGGGCTTAAAATACCGGCCTGCTATGCAAAATCCGTTTTAACCGGCCGGTTTGAACCGATTTTTAAAACACTGCTTATGTTTGTTAATGTTTGGTCAATCATGCCCATTTGTCTTCAGTTTTGTTTGTTCAAATGTGTTCGTTTATGTTTGGTCAATTGATGTAGTAGCAAGCCCACGTTCATGTTAATTCAGTTCATTTACAGGCCTATCTGGCTACCTGCGCCCCTTCTGATGCTACTATGCTAACCCCCCCCCCCCCTACTAGGGTCGTTTAACGCCCTTCTGGGCTACCACCTGGTGATGACCAGAAATATTGCCATCCCTGTCTGCTCACGTTAATCTCACGAGCCTCTTATCCGATGCACTTAATCAACGCACCTAGTCAATGAATTTCTAGAGGTTTGTGCCCACTACATATGGCAATAATTGGCCAAAATTGCGGTAGTTGTTGATGTCATTTATGGCAATGTCAAGGCAACCAATTGCACACTTAACTGCTACCACTCTATTGATGTCAACTTCATAGATTATGATACATTTGTCACGTTGAATTTCTTCTCTATAATATTTATTCCTTAGTATTGAAAAAACTAGTCACAAAAATAGCATATTTTAAATTTTTAATAGAAATTATAGATTTTGTGTCAATAAAAGTTTCTAATAGTAACGGTATACGTTATCATATTTTATAACTTGGGTTGCTAAATCTTGTCAGTAGGGTAGTTAAAACGAATATATAACATTATGTTATAATCAATAGTAGAAACTAGAAACGTGTTTGATTTCATCGTTGTTTTACACATGCTCGTTTTCTAAGCCTTTTAATGTGAGCTGACTGAGCTCTCTGTTTTTCAGTAAATCAAAGGTTTTTATGTAACCCCACACAGATAACTTGTAACATCCCGAAATTTCAAAGTGATATTAATTATATTACTTACTAATAGAGGGAAAGTTTACTCGGGTTGTCAGGAAATAAATAATAGAGTAGGAGTTGGTATGAGTCGGGCTAGTGTTGGATTAATGGAGACGGGTTAAATGAGAATGGGCCTTAGATCCATGGGATTTCAGGGATATAAATATCCCCTAAACCCAAAAATATCTTCATTTCCTTACTTTCTACACACACTCCAAAAACACACACACCATCTACACCGCCGCCGGGCCGAGGAGAGGAACGGGCAGATCCGAGAGAGAGAGAGAGAGCGATTAGTGTGTTAACAAGTTAAACGAGATCCAAACAAGCTCAAAAAGGTATGATTCTTGATCTTTGAAGTTTAAAGATCCAAGCTTTTTAGTGTATAAGCAACCGAAAATGGTCGGGAAGCGTAGTGGGTGATATTGAACCATAGCAAGGGTGTTAAAATCGCTCAAAATGCTGGACAGGAACCGAACAGCGGCTGATCTGGACAACTTCGCCTGCAACTGGGCAACTTCGCCTTCAAAGCGATGAACTTCGCCTGCAAGCTAAGTTCGCCTGATGAACTTCGCCTGCAATCTAAGTTCGCCTGATGGCAACTTCGCTGTAAAGTTAAGTTCGCCTAACTGGTAACTTCGCCTGAGGCCAAGTTCGCCTGATGACAATTTCGCCTGAAGCCAAGTTCGCCTGATGGCAACTTCGCTGTAAAGCTAAGTTCGCCTAGCTGGTAACTTTGCCTAAAGCTAAGTTCGCCTAAGGTTAACTTCGCCTAGAGCTAAGTTCGCCCGAGGGTTAACTTCGCCTAAAGTCAAGTTCGTTTAGAAAATAAATTAAAAATCTAATGAAAAATGTGTTAAGACAGTTAATGGAAATAAAATTTTTCCAAGCTGACCTGGCAGCTCGACCCCAGCCAGGGGCTCTACTCCTTGGACCCTGCTAGGGGCTGCCGCCCCTAGACCCCGCTGCCAGGGGCGCTGCCCCCGGACCCCCGTTCGTTGTGGGTAGTAGTTAAGACTGGAAAGATGATATGAGTAGTGATAGTTGTTTGATACGTGTACTTGTTATACAGTCAGCCGTGCACAGCTGAAAAAAGGGATTACGATTAACGGTGAACGTAACCGTGTTCAGGTGAGTTTCTAGCCCCATTCCTTGTTATGTTTTCGGGGCTGTGTGCATACTCGATGTGTTGTTAATACATTTATCCTAAGTGATAAGTGTATGTCATATGTGATATGTGTGATAGATATGAATGATTGTTTGTCGGTACGCGAACGATCTTCGGATATTGCGCGTACTGTCAGGTTAAAAATAAAGGTACGAATATTATATATCGAAGATGTATGAATATTTCAAATGAATACTTGTCGGGGCGTGAACGATCTTCGGATATTGCACGTAACGACAAGGGGTATGGTTGTTAAATGAATGAGGTAAAGAATGCCTAGAGTGTTCTTATGTTATAATGTAAGTATGTGTATATAGGTACACGAATGGCATGTGAGTTCTACGTTCGACATAGTAAGTTAGGATGGCAAATCCCTCTAGCTTCTGTCGGACATAGACTCGGCTGGTGATGGCGTAGTTAAGGACTGCGAGCCTTATACGTGAAGTAGATGATATATGTAAACGTAGATAAGGACTGCGAACCTTACACGTAATGTAGATAGGCGTCAGCATAGGAAAGGACTGTGAACCTTATACGTGCTGTATTTGTAGCATAGGGGAGGACTGCGAACCTCGTACGTGCTATGAATTTAGGTTGCAACATAGGGAAGGACTGCGAACCTTGTACGTGTTGTGGATGTATTTCAGCATAGGAAAGGACTGTGAACCTTATACGTGCTGTATTTGTAGCATAGGGGAGGACTGCGAACCTCGTACGTGCTATGAATTAGGTTGCAACATAGGGAAGGACTGCGAACCTTGTACGTGTTGTGGATGTATTTCAGCATAGGAAAGGACTGTGAACCTTATACGTGCTGATTTTGTAGCATAGGGGAGGACTGCGAACCTCGTACGTGCTATGAATTAGGTTGCAACATAGGGAAGGACTGCGAACCTTGTACGTGTTGTGGATGTACTATGGTATAGGGAAGGACCGCGATCCTTGTACGTACCATAAATGGTGAACATAGGTAAGGACTGCGAACCTTGTACGTGTTCACGACCTTGAGTACAGGTATAGACGGTGAACTATGAACGTACTCTCGGTAGACTGAGGTTAGTGATTGTAGATATGTATGTATGTATGGTAGCAAGTATGTATGTAGAACAGAAGGGTAACTAGTGAAGTATGGATATGTATCTACAGATATGTATGTATGTGTATGTATTGTATGGCGTTCGATTAACTAGAACTCACTCAGCGTAGCTGACTTTTAGTATGCACGCAGGTGAGCTGATGATAGAGTTAGCATGAGGATGACACACGGCATGGATTGAACGGCTGGCATCTGAAGAAAGAAGTAAAGATGTTTTAAATATAAAGTTTTGTGTTATGGTATCAAGAAAAGATTTAATGTTTTGTAACAAATGATTGATGTTTTATATTCCGCGAAAAGTTTTAATAAACTCTGATTTGAAGAACTGTGTTTATGAGTAAATCCGACGCTAAAGTAGGGTCACCGGGTTCGGGGCCTTACATAACTAATTCGATTAAAAGTGATTATGATGTTATTTCAAACGGTTTACATATTAGCATGGCTTGTATGAATGACAGGGCTGACCTAGACCAATGGGCTTGGCGGGCGTTTAGGGCACGATTTCGATAGGGGCATGGCCTAGTAATTTAACAATTAGTTAATTAATGTTTAACTGGGTCCAAAAAATCTGAAAAGTGCCTAGTAATTTAGCAATTACTCTGTTTATGTTTAATTGGATCAAAAGGTGGGGTAAATAAATTTATACACTCCAAATTTTGGAGGCGGCCTGATGTATGACATGAGTGGAGACACTAAAAACAAGGGTGGGCTTAGCCCATTTTAGGGGGGACGGTGCCCGCCTTAAAAGAAGCTTTTCTAGTGTTATGTATATGTAAAAATCTGATCGCCTCTATGAAAAAAAATTTGGAGTCGGCTAGTTATTTAAGAAGATTACAATGTATTATCATATTAGAACAACTTATGGGTCTAATACAGTTGGGATACATATGTATAATACTAGTGGACACTAAAAAGATCACATGTTGTCAAGTGGAGAAACAATGGATTTAGACTATTAAAGATAACCCACATAAAGTCAAAAGTAAAGGTTGACATGAACTCTTTTACTACTATAAACATTATTATGATTATGATTGCTATTGTCACTTGATTTCCAAGTAATATATCGTGTGTCAAGTATAAGAATATGGCTTGTGCCAAGTGAGCGACCGACTTCGACAAGTGGCTCGAGGCACGTCGGTCATGAACACCACAACATCCTCGTTTCACTACTCGTCGCGAGTGGGCGCCGCGACCCCGAGCGAGCGTGCTCGCTTGGCCAAAGGAAGAAAATTGATGGGCTGGCTCGCGAATTGATCAATTCAGCGGGCACGAACGTCAATGGGTGAATTCACCGGTCGTGCGACCGACAAGGGTTGAAGGGTTGGGTCCTGTTAGCGCCACGTGACACAATGTGGTTGGATAAATTCACACGCTGGCTTCAATGATAACGCATAGTCTAACCGTTTATCGTTTCGATGATTTCTAAAAGTGGTCTTTTAAACTTTTTAAAAATAATAATAAACACAAGCCCAAATAGATATGGGTTTAGAACAAGTTATCCAACTTTATTAACTATTGGAACTTGGGCCTTTTCTTCTTTCTCTAAAAACAAAAGCCCATTTTACATGTTCAAGTCCTTTTAGCATAAAAGAGTAATGAACTAATGATCCTATGGTGCGTCTAAAACTGAAAAAACTTGTCAATTGGTATGGTGTATACCTTTTTAAAATGATGGTGGAGGCTTCAAATTCTTACAAGTGAAAGGTTAGATGGATAGAAATTTGTAAGAAAAAAATTAATAAAAAGAATGACATAATATCTCGGTTTACCTTTACGATCAAAATCAATATTTTTCGTATTTTGTATGTGTTTACCCTTGGTGTTATTATAGAGTTTTGGGTATGCTTTAGCAGGTTGCAAAACTAATAGAATATATTCGTTATATATTCTATTAGTTTTGCAACCTGCTATAGCATACCCGAAACTCTACATTAACTTTTATTTCTTATTTATGTATATATATATTTATTACAAATGTTAATAAGTCTAAATTGTGTTCGTACGATTTGCTTTGGTTCGGTTTTAGTTATGCAACGGGTTGGTTTCGGTTTCAGGACTGCCAACCCATCAATTGAAGTTTGTACCTTTGATCTTTACATCATAGTTTTTTAGTTCAAGGCAACTTTTATATCATATTTATGTATATTCTTTTATTAACATTTGCAATTTAGACTTATTAATATTAAAGTTAATATAGAGTTTTGGGCATGCTTTAGCAGGTTGCAAAAGTAGAATATATTCTATATTAGGAAGATATTATTATGATTGTGCAAATATTTATATATTATTCAAAGATTGTCTTGGCCCTATATAAAGACAATTATTCTTCAAAGATTGATCAAGGTTTTTTAACCACAAACACAGGCTGCATCAACAATGATACAAGGTTTGAAATCCTATACATTCGTATATAATAATTTTCTTCATATTTGCACTTATGATTGTATAAATGTATAATGTATTTGTCATATTTCAACAGAAACAGGTCTTTTTTACAGAGGCAAGCCTCTAAAGGCAAGTAAGTGTGCATGCTTGGTTTATTAGTTATTACTCTTTTGTATGTTTTGCGGAATGAATGAGAGTGAATAATAGATGAAACAAAAGATAGAGATTAGGAATTGAAAGCTGATAATATATTCCATGATCAACTACGGCTTTTATAGCCTCAAGTACAACGTAAACATACTGAAAAATCTCAACGGATGACAAACTAAACAAACGATAAGGGTGCGCTCGTTTCATAGAATGGAATGGAATGAAATTGGATTTGGAATTTGCATAGGATTTGGAATTGGAAGGAATTAATATCCAGTTTCATTCTTTTCGTTTGATAAATGAATTGAAATCGAGTTTTTATTTATTTTTTTTTAACGAGGATAACGGCGGAAACAGTTTAGTTTTTTTAGAATTTTTGTTTTTTATTATTTTTTTTGGGGTTTTCTATTAAGATAAAAAACCCCTCAAAAAAATATTCAAAATAATAATAATAAATTCACAACTCAAAATATAAATCAAAAACAAAAAAAGTAAAAAAAAAAACTAAAATGTTTTATCCGTTGTCCTCGTTCAAAAAATAAAATAAAATAAAAAAATAACTCGAGAAAAGATTCCAATGAATTCACTTGAAATCCTCCACATTTTTGGAAGGATTTGGAATCCCTTTATTTAAAGGAATTTGAAGGAATTGAATTTTAATTCCAATTCTTTGACAACTGAACACACCAAAATGGAATTAAGATTCCAGTTCTAACTAAACGAACACACAATGTCATGGGATTTTAATTCTAATTCCTTTGAATTCCCACGAATTTTATGGAACGAACACGCTAGATTAGTTCAAATAACAACTAAAAACTCGGTCAACCAAGGACTAGGCTTTTCTTATTTTTCATGTGATAAATAAAAGAAACCAGCAGCAACTTGATTTGAATTACTCCTGCTAAAATGTTCCCTATGCAACTAAGTTTATGTCTAACTCTAACTCGGTTCGGTTATAATCGCAGTGGCTGCAAAAACAGTGGAAAAAGTATTACATGACAATACTATGAAATATTCTCCATTGTGCTTCTCGGTACCTAGTTGTATATACGACCCGAGCGCAGGTTTATTCAGCCCTAAGGTCATCGCTATTGGACCGCTGCATGCAAAAGACTATTGTGTGCAAAAATCTGCAGGGCGGAAAAAGGCTAATTTTCTTAATTTGTTGAGCCGTGTCAACGCCCCAAAAGATGATCATATAGTGGAGTCTTGTAATCGTAAGGTGTTTGCTTTGTTGATCAAAATCAGGGAATGCTATGCGTGTGCAAGGAACCCGAACCCTTTAGATTCTATCGATGATGATGATCTTGTGGATATCATGGTTATGAGTAGTACTTGGATGAATCCCGAGCATATACTTGCCCTTGTGCACCAATGTTACACGCCTCAAGTTGCCAATCAGCCGCAGTTTTACATAGGGAAGGGTTCATCTTTAAACCGAATAACGATACAAAATGGGTGCTGAGCATGGAAGTGAAGTTACCTTATTTTGGACCTTGGATTAATAAGCCTGTTCTTGAAATGCCGTAATTGTGCGTTGAAGTTCACACCGAGTCGGTTTTGAGTAATCTAATTGCGTATGAGGACGCGTATATTAAAGCTGACAAGAAGTATATTACATCGTATGTTCACGCAATGAGCATGCTAGTGAATACCGATGAAGATGTTGATATTCTAAAAGCATCACGCGTCCTTGTTAACTTACTTTCAACATATTTGTTCCCAACGGTCCGCGACTAACAGAATCCTAACGCCGTTAGTTGCATGTCACCGAAAAAACGTTTTTGGCCGGAAAATTCATATTTTCGTTCGTTAAAGTCAACATTTTTGTCCCAAACATCTTTGTAACTTTGTATCGGACCTTTCGGAACCTTTTTCTAGTAAAAGCACCAATTGTTGAGGTCGTCGGGACCCTAGAACCATCGTCGGAATCGGTTGGTGGTGCTCAAGTGGTGGTGGTTGGTTGTTGGTGAGTCAATTGGTGGTGGTGGCAATGCTCGGGTGGTGCTTTCTGGAAACAAATGTGACTTTTCCTACAAAAAGCGTTTTTCTAGCGACCTGCAACTAACGGTGTTAGAATTCCGTTAGTCGCGGACCGTTGGGAACAAATATGTTAAAAGTTGGGACCGTCAACTGCCAATTCGTGAGTTGGAACCGACAACGACTAAAAGGAGATAGTTGGGATTAATAAAAACCAATATACCAAATTTAAAGGGTTTTGGGTACATATTTTTAATTTTATGCGCGCTAATTGGTTGTTTTTGTTGTAGATTTTCAGGCGAATGATTGTCACGTTTTCACCCCGGTTTGATGCGTATTTGGTTGGGTGCGTGCGTGCTTACGACGTCTTGAATGATGGTGTTTTGATTTTGGTCTTGTAGATCTCTAACAATATAGCTGTCTTGTTTTAAAAATGTTGCTACTTTCTTTGCTTAATTACAATGTGTTGATACACTAATAATAGATTGTTATTACATTTGATTCAACCAACCTTTTAACTTGATTCTATGAAAGTTGTCAAAGGTAAAAACTTGTGAATGTAAACTATGAGTTCTATTAGAATATTAGATTTATTGGTTTTTTAATTTTAGATTTTTTGGTGTTCTTAAAAGAGAATTAAAGCATTCATGTGTTCCTAAATGTTATTTAGTAATGATCCTATAGTGCGGCTGAAACCGAAAAAACTAAAAGAACCATACCGAAACAAAAATTTACATTTTGGTTTTATGTTTTTGTAAAACTGAACATAGGGTTTGGTTTCGAATTTGCAGTAATAAAAAACCAAATAAACCGAACCATAAACGGATTTACAAATTTGTATTTATTAATTTTTTTTTTATCTAAAACAGTTTATAAGAGCTAATAAATATGCAAGTCAAATATTTCAATTTAAATGTATAATAATCCATCCATTGTTAACTAGACCCGAAAATCAAACTGAAACCAAACCGGTTTGAAACCGATTATGTAGAAATCGGTTTGTAACCAGTTTGTAGTTTTCTCCACCAAATATGGTTAACCGAACCGAAACCAGGCAAAAATCGATCAAAACCTGAACCTAAACCTAAACCAATTGTAACATGGTCAATAAACCGGTTTCAACCCGAACTGAAACCGATCAGAAAACAGTTTTGACTTTTGTTGACCAAACCGAACTGGTTTCAACCCAAATGGTTTGTGCACCTCTATCATTAACCAACAAAAGTTTAGACCCAAATTCATTATTTTGAGTCATCTTTTTTTTTTTCTCAAAATATTAAAGATTAAACAACGAAAGCGAAACCAAAACACCAAACAGTTTTCCAAAAATCAAACCCAAAGTTTCGGTTTTTAGTTCAGTGTTAGCTCAAAACCAACCCATGCCAAACACACATGTATAAAAAACCAATGAGATTTTAATAAAATACAAACAGTTTGCTTTTATGAACTTGTCAAGTATCAACAATAATCAAATATTACTCCCAAAGTTACAAAACTAAAATGTAATAATAAAACAAAACAAAACAAATAGGAATTCTATAATGGCTTGTTATTTATGAAAAATATAAAAATGAACCAATAGGATGAGACTAGAATGTCTTTTTTTAATAATATATATAGACAGTAATAGTAATAGTAATTTGGTCAATAATTTTCTAGCCAATTCTAAGGAATTGCCTACACACAAGGTATGAACTGGATTGAACACCATAAATCTTGGATATATAATATTTGTTTAGAGTTGATATTTTACTATTTAAATAACTATAAATGCGTACCATATTTGTTTATGCAAGAATAAAAAAGTTGGTTAAGCGTGCCAAATTATGTTACAAAGTCATGTAAGGTGGAGTGACTGGTACAGTTTGTTAGATGTACCAAATCATGCGAGATGGAGTGGTTGGTACAGTTTGTTAGAGCATCTCCACCTGTTGGTTTTTGTTGACATGGCATGGCGTTTGAATTGGTTTATGGGTGGAGACAAACGTTTGTGTTACGTTTGGATTGCATTCTCAAACGTTTGAGAGGTGGGTTTGTAGTGGCCCCACCACAACCACTACACACAAATCATATATATATACATATAAATACATATTTATTATATTTTAATGAGGTTTAGATTGGTTTATGGGTGGAGGAAAAGTGGGGTTTTTTGATGAAAAGTTTAGAATATGATGTGGCGATGAGGTAGACGTTTGAATTGGTTTATGGGTCAGGATGCTCTTAAACGTATCAAGTTCCACAAAATAGGGTGGTTGGCAGACTTGTCACATGAACCACAATCAGGTTAATTTAATATGAATTGTATAGGCTGTGAGGTCTTAAGAACAAGGCATGTAGTAGAATAAATAGAAGTGGTGGCCTCATTTGCAACCCACTCCACCCATTCCCACAAATCACACACAACCCACAACATATGTAGCCTTGTAAACTTATTTTCATGGTTGTAGAAGTTGCTAGGCGCTCTCAAGTCGATTGACTTGGGAGTTTCGAGTACTTGTTCTAGGCAGAGGGTGCTTGAAGTTTCTTAAATTCTTTCATGATGCTGCTAGACATCAAAGAGTTTGTCATCTCATGCGGCCTAGTTTCTTAAAAAGTCATGTGAGACCTATGTGGAGTTCCATGGTATGTTCGGTTTTTTTAGAAAAGTTGATATGATAACCGAGCCATTAAAGATTCGGGTTCGGATTTTTTGGGTATTCTCTAATTCGGGTTTGGGTGAAAAATACGCACACCTAATCTAGACTAACATTCTTGATTGACTGCAGGATTGTTCAACAAATTTTTATGATGAAGATGTAGTAGAAGTAGAAATATTCCCAAACCGGTTTGGGGACCGGTTTGGGTTTAAAATTGGTTCCCAAACCGACCCAAACCACCAGTTTCAGGACCGGTTCTTCTTAAGAGCTAACAAACCGGTTTTACAACCAAATCGGTTTGAGGAAAACCGGTTAAACCGGATTATAAACCGGACTGACCCGAAGTGACCATGCCGGCCTATCTTGCTTCTAAACCGGTTTATAAACCGAACCGGCTTGAGTCAAATCAGTTTTGACCAGCCCTTGACCAAACTGGTTCGGTTTGGGTTAAAAATTGGTTTTGTACACCTCTAGCTTCTAGCATGGACTGCTGGGTTGGAGTGTTGGACCCACAATAAGATGGATTCATAACATTATTATATCATCGTGCATCTATTATGCTCTCTTCATATGCTCTCACCGCGCGCGTCTATTAATATATCTAGGCGCCTCCTTGAACGCTGATCGATCATCATTCACCCCTTTGAAACCCTAGATATCTCTCATCGGATCGAGGCTTTTATTATTCATTCACGATTAGCGTTTAATCAGGTTGCAATGATACAAGGTACGTACGAATCAATCAATCGTATAACTTTTCTTCATTCATCAAATATGCTTGCCCAGATATATATGTATATACGGTCATCTTCTTCTGTATTTGTATTTTTCAGTGGGAACGACAGGTCTTTTTTATAGAGGCAAGCCTCTAAACACAAGTAAGTATGCTTTTTTTGTTGATATTTGACAGTTGCCATGACGACACCAATCCCCCCCCCAGCCCACTCTACTAGGAATCTATCCTAGTTTCTCACGGACACAGAAGCAGTTCAGAAGAACTACTTGAAAGATTGGGTTTCCTTTGTAGACCACCGTTTAATCCGAATCAGCAAGTTACCGAATGGACTTAGAAGTTGGAATGAAAATCCATTCACCCCGTCGACCATCTCTATTGGTCCCATTCACAGTGAGAATCCCAAACTGTTGGAATTTCATAATTATAAAAAAGAAATAGTGTTTTGGTCGGTAGTTACAGTTCACTAAATTCATGTTATGTTGAGGCTAGACAATTTATTGAAGATATCAAGAATTTCTATCCCCCCCAAAGTATAATGATGAAGAATTACTGGTCATGGTGGTTGACGATGCCATCTTTATAATAGCATTCTGTAAAATTCCTCTGGATTCACCAAGTGAAAAATATATGTGCGTCAATCGGTGCATTGCTAGGGACTTGATGTTAATAGAAAATCAAGTCCCATTCTTTCTTGTTAGAACACATTTTAGTTTCACGATAAAAGTAAAGGATCCAAGTGCCACTTTACCGAAATACCTCAAGCCACTACTATCATGGAGCTATCTGTTTGGCGACGTGGTAACTCTTGTGGAAGTTGAAAAAGCTTTTGCATGCATAAAACGACCTCATATTTTAGGGCTTTTGCAGAATCTCTACCACCTTCAAAAACCAATTTGCACAGGCCACGAAGACGTCTCAAAGATGCGCTATGCCATAAGACTCTACTCTAGTGCGATGAAGTTTAAACCAAACAAGGACCCACGATGGGCAATGGCAGTCCTTGTGAATACACATATAGGTCGGCGTGCGACAATTCATTTATCAACCTTATTGCATATGAACAATCTAATAATACTGCTGATGAATATGCTGTTGTAGCATCATATGTACATCTAATGTGCACATTGATGGATACTGTTAACGATGTGAAAAGGCTGGCGATGACGAGAGTTCTAGTTCATAATCTTGAATCAGACCAAAAAGTCGTTGATATATTCAAAGCTGCATTGGCAAACTTCCCCATAGTGCCAACATTTTATGAGAAGCAAATGCTCGAATTAGAAAAGTACATCAACACATCCTGGATAGCGTGGATGTGGATGGTCTGTTCAAAGCGCTATTTCAATTTAGTTGTGTTGTTTCTTGGATGTGGATAGCCTGTTCAAAGCGCTATTTCAATTTAGTTGTGTTGTTTCTTGTTGGAGTTAGCTCATTCTTTTTGGGTGCAGTGTAGACGGCCTTCACAGCAAAAGCTGATAAGAAGAACTAAATGATTCATACCAAATTCAAGTTTTGCTTAACATTCTTTCTAAATTATTTTGACACCAGTTTTGCTTAACTTATTTTGACAATAGTTTTGGTTAATGTTTTTTCTGGGTTATTTTAACGGTAGTTTTGCTTAACATTCTTTTTGGATTTTTTTGACATATGTTTTGCTTTAATGTTCTTTCTGGATTATTCTAGTCTAAATTTGTCTTGAACATAGTTACGTCGTTAATGAAAAAACAAAAAGTTACACTCACACTATTATGTTTGATCAATATTACATGAACTTAGCGGCTTAATTCTTTTAAATCGGACTCTTGTAATTAAAACGTTGGCGTGTGGTTGTTTGCTTTAACATTAATCTTTAACCAAATATTTGTTTGGAAGACTATTATCAGTTTTTTTGATATAAACACGATTTAATATTATACTAGGTTAGTAACTCGTGTATCACATGAGCGGAAAATATGGCCAATCCCCAGGCACTACTAGAAACAAGACCTTTAATGACACATAAATTATGACACACGATGATTTATGACATGCAAATGTGTCATTAGAAAAATGTCATATTTTAAAATTTTGAACCATAATAGATTGTTATTATATTTGATTCAACCAACCTTTTAACTTGATTCTATGAAACTTGTCAAAGGTAAAAACTTGTGAATGTAAACTATGAGTTCTACTAGTTTTATTGGTTTTTTAATTTTAGATTTTCTGGTGTTCTTAAAAGAGAATTAAAGCATTCATGTGTTCCTAAATGTTATTTAGGAATGATCCTATAGTGCGGCTGAAACCGAAAAAACTAAAATAACCAAACCGAAACAAAAATTTATATTTTGGTTTTATGTTTTTGTAAAAACGAACATAAGGTTTGGTTTCGATTTTGCATGTAATAAAAAACCAAAAAAACTGAACCATAAACGGATTTACAAATTTGTATTTTTTAACTTTTTATCTAAAACAGTTTATAAGAGCTAATAAATATGCAAGTTAAATATTTCAACTTAAATGTATAATAATCCATCCATTATTAAGTAGCGGTCGGCAAACAAAATGATTAACCAAACCGACCCGAAAACCAAACAGAAACCGACCGGTTGAAACCGATTATGTAGAAATCGGTTTGGAACCGATTAAAACTATAGGTTTGGAACCAGTTTGTAGTTTTCTCCACCAAAAATGGTTAACTGAACCGAAACCGGTCAAAACCTGAACCGAAACCAATCGTAACTGAAACCGAACAAAAGACGGTTTTGACTTTTGTTGACCAAACCGAACTGGTTTCAACCCAAACGGTTTGTGCACCTCTACCATTAATTAACAAAAGTTTAGACCCAAATTCATTATTACGAGTCTTTTATTTTCTCTCAAAATACTCGAGATTAATAACGAAAGCGAAACCAAAACACCAAACAGTTTTTCAAAAATCAAACCCAAAGTTTCGGTTTTTAGTTCGGTGTTAGCTCAAAACCGACCCAAACCGAACACACATGTATAAAAAACCAAAGAGATTTTAATAAAATACAAACAGTTTGCTTTTATGAACTTGTCAAGTCTCAACAATAATCAAATATTACTCCCAAAGTTACAAAACTAAAATGTAATAAAACAAAACAAAACAAAATTCATGCTCTTTCAAACCTCCACAAAAACAAGATTATACACTTTCACCTCTTGTTTTCAAACCCCTTCACACAACCCGACATCGCCCGCTTGCGCCTCCAGCACGTCCTTCCCAAACGGGCTCGACCCGACGACCCGTTTAACACCCGCAAAGACCGCTTTCCGATAATAATCGTCCATTGTCTTTAGCACATCATACACCACCTTGAAATCCAACCGGCCCGACAACACTAAATGCCCGAGAATCTCACCAAAGTTGCTCGGCGCTTTTGGCAAATCGATCGCGATATCATCTAACAATGAGGCGTAGGCGGTGCACCCGGTTACCAAGTTGGCTCGGGTCAAGACACGTTTTGTCGCCAGGTAGTCAAGAAGCTTAGCCAATGGCTCGACACACGGTGGGCTTTTTTCCAACGCGAGTGAAACCGCTTCTTTCACGAACTCGGAGTGATACTCGGGTGCTTTTAGCTCCTCTAAACATTGTAGCGCCTCGTCTAGCATACGAACACTGAAATATTCCTCGAGTAAAGAAACCGTTTTCGTTTAAATTCATCGGGATTTTTTGCTTTCGAAGACACGGCGGGTGGCGGTTGAGACAGCGCTGAAACGGGTCTAACCGGAGAAGCGGTGATAGAGGGAGCCCCGCCGGGTCCGCCAGCGCCTAGTAAAGCACTTGGTTTGTCGCCAATATAGCCGCCACTACCCTGAGGGAGAAATCTTTGGCTCGGTGACGGGGACTTGTTCGGTAACGGTTGTTGAACGCCACGTGGCATGTTGCGGGATCTCGGGACCTCCCAGTTGTCGTCATCTAATGCGGGCGTACCGGGCATCATGCGGGTCCCGGGCATGCCGGGCATCATGCCACCTGCACCGGGGCGGTTGAAATTAGGGCCTAAATTGCCTTGTCCAGCTGATAAAGCGCGACTGTTTCTTATGCTTGCGGTGGACCCCGCACGGAGGCCCATGTTCTTTTCGGCTTCAGTGTGGATCTCTGTAATCGTCTTTGCTTTTATCTATGCGTTAAAAAGTTACAAAAAAGGATCAAACATAGAACGGGTCGGTTTCATGTCAACTTGACGGGCTCACAGGTTGACCTGTTTAACCCGGTTATTTTTTCTTTATTTTTTAATGTGTTTTATGAAAAAAAAAATTATCTTAATAAGAAACTGAAATAAACCTTGATAATTAAAATGCATACATTTGTGACTTTTTTGTTTTAAAAGTGTAATTTTAAATAATTAAAATGCAAAAAAATGAAAAAAAAATTCAGGTTAACCAAGTAGCGTTCGTGTCAACCTGTAGCGTGTTTGGGTTCATATGTCTGACACAATTTCCAAGTTCCAATTTGTGTCGGGTTGGAAGTTCGTTCGTTTATTTAACAAATAACAAACACTACCCGTTAGTCATGTTGACGAACCGAACACTCGTGAACCGTTCAACAGGAAGTTTGTTTATTTAATAAACAAACGAACTTGAACAAAAAAGGTTGCTCATTTAGCTAAACGAACGAACATAGACACGTCTCTCGAAGTCTCGTTAGTTCAATTATGTTTTGGAATATTAATGTTCATGATGTGAAATTCGTTTATTTTCGTTCACTTACATTCATTATTGTCCATTCGTCTACGTTTGTATGATCATTTAAACTTTTTAGACCCATAATGTCTAGTACCGTCTAGTCCAGTTTTATTAACTTATTAGGCCCAACACGTAAACGAACACTAACACGCTCATTTTCTTAACGAACAAAAAAATACGTTTAGTACTTTGTGTTCACTTGTTTGCTGTGTTTGTGTTCGTTCGGTTTGTTTACAGGCCTACAACCCACTAGAGCCGTTAACCCTAACCAACTAAAAAATAAAAAATTGAAGAAAACAAATAAAACTACCTCTTCCCGCCTCGGAATCCATTTATTTGATCTAAGTTCAATAACATCACGAACCATAAACTTCAAACGCGATGCCAACTTCTGGTTGGAAGCCAACTCCTTTAGTCGGTTAAAATAAAGATCATTAATCCGCCTAGATTTCGGGCTCTCATCAAGTTGTTTACCAATCGTATTAAAAAACTGGCAAATCGCCTCAACGTTTTCCTCCTCGGGACAAGCTTTATTATCCGGTCCCAAAAGTTCCTACAAAATCCAAAATTTATCACATAAACGAACTACAATAATTTAAACATAATTTTATCAAATCGTATTGAAAACCGAGTTGTATTCAAATAATGTATTTTTTTGGTATCGTAATCTATACGATATTTTTTGTCGAGGTTTTTTTATCGTAAGTTCCAATCTATACATCAGTTTTTATGCTTTCCGAATATATCGCCGAGAATTTTTTTATCTACATTCCGAATTTCAAAAACAACCCGCAGCAACGCGCGGACTATATTTTGCGCAAACCTGAACGATGTGATGAACGATCTTTTCAGGTACCATTTTCTGCTTCAAAAGCTCACCGATTAAACGGATATTTCCGAGAGTACGCAACTTAATTAACCGTTCTTTATCTCTGCGTTCGGCTTCTTGTTCGGGAGCGGTCATTTGCCTTATTTCTGCCCTTAACTTGTCAGCACCTTCAAAAGCTTCTTGACAGTTATTTAACAATACACGTTTAAACGTAATCTCCTTTCCACCGGGTTCATCAGATGGAAACGGGGGCAGCTTTGTGTTGAGATCCGAACACAGTTGAGCATACATCGGGCAAAATGTCGGCTCGAGAACCGCCTTTTCAAATATTAAAGAAATAACCCCCTAAATTGCATAAAAGTATACATATTATTAATATATTTAAATTACCAATTGTAGTAAAACATTTTAAGTATACACATACCTTAAGGATATCAGCTGTTGTGATCCCCGAGTCAATGAGTTGACCCTTGAGAAGGTCAAACTTTTCTGGAGTCAACTTGTTCAGAATACTAAAAGTCAAAACGGGTCAATCGTAAATTTCAAATCTTTAACGCTTATATTCATATTAAAAAAAAGATTACTAATTTACCCTTTTACGGTCTTTAAAACGCGATCTTTTTCAGATAGAGCTCCCCTTCGAACCGACCATGGGACCTCGGCTTTGATAAGAGCGGGAGCAGAGCCCTGTTCCAAAATTATATAAAAATAAATTATCAACAAATATAAGACAAAAAAAAAAGAAATATATGTTGCTAAACTGACCCCTTGGTTAGGTGAGGCTTGTGTTCTACCAAATTGTGAATTTGGTTCTTGACGGTTAAAGTCTCGGTTTTCCCGACCGCCATCCCAAGACCGTTCGTCTGTCGATGGAGGAGCCCGCCCCCGCCAGTCCCGGTTGTCAGGCTCAGAGTAGCGCGCCTGAGACTGAATTGGCGCCTGTAATAATAACATGTTTACCATATAAGTTTGGCAAATAATAATAATAATAATAATAATAATAATAATAATAATAATAATAATAATAATATAGAAGTAAATGTGATACAAAGCGCTTACGTTTCCTTCAGATCTGGTCCAGTTTTGGGTTTCGCCGAAAAACTCAGTTTCAACTTCTTGTTTGACTATTAGAATTGACTCAGGGATATTTACAACCTATTAAAGAAAATAATTAATGCCAAAAACCCTTTGTTAAATTATTATTTAAACAATTAGAACACAAAAGAGGGCTTGAATATTAAATACCTCCCTAAGTTGCAACAGTTGGTCTCTGGTGTAACGAACGCGCTCACGAAGTTCGAATCGAGAATCATTGCTCTGAAAAAAAAAAGCAAAATCAAATCAAAATCGACAATGAAGCTATTTAAAAAATGCTAAACTAAATAGAGAACATAATGTTGGTGGAATCATTCGGATCATCGTTCCAATAACGGGCACGACTATATTCACCTCAATAACTACCAAATCACATTAAAGACCCCCAACGAAAATTAATTATTGAAATTCCAAATTACTTTTTTCCCAAAAAAAAGTGATCCGTATAAATAATATCGTAACTATTACTGGCATAGTATCACACCTTATTACTCACTAACTCACATAGCAGGTATAAACTTACATACACGACACAAAATAGAGAAATTTAAAAACATTATTAAAAATCCGATCTTTATAAAAAAAACACTTGCATCAAGATCCCTTTTGACACAACCCTAATATCCCAACTCAACATCAAAACTAAATCTTGAATCTATATCAAAGATCAAAATATATGCAACTAGATGAGATCAAATTCAGCTAAATACAAGCATATATATGAAATTAAAGGGCCAAACTAAGAATGCTAAACTACATAAACGTTTCTTCAACAACACCAACTTCCCAAATTAAGCCATACTTAAATAATAATAACAATAATAATAATAATAATTAAGAGAAAAAAAACTTAAAAAATACTAAATTAGCAAAATACAATTCATAGCATACAAAAACTCAAAACATGCTAAAAAGTTCAAATCTTGAATCAAAAAGATTAAAATCAGATCTCTTTTTTTCGCTACCCTAATATCCCAAATCACCATCAAAACTTAATCTTGAACCAAAATCAAAGATCAAAACATATGCAACTAGATGTTATAAAATTCAGCTAAAAACAAGCACATATGATGTTCATATGTAATTAAAGAACCTGACCTAAGAATGCTAAACTACATAAATAATAATAATAATAATAATAAAAACTTAAAAATTACTAAACTGGCAGCATACAATCCTAAACATACAGAAACTCAAAACACTAAAAAAAATCAAATCTTGAATCAAAAACACTCACAACCAAATCCCTAATATCCCAAATCACCATCAAAACGTAATCTTTAACCAATATCAAAGATCAAAACATATGCAACTAGATAAGACAAAATTCAAGCATGTTATGAAATTAAAGGCCCAAACTAAGAATGCTAAACTACATAAAAGTTCCTTCCACAATACCAACTTCCCAAATAAAACCATACCCAAATACTAATAATATAATAATAATTATAATTAAAAAAATAATTACAAGCTAACTAAATTAGCAAAATACAATCCATATCATACAAAAACTCAAAAACACTAAAAAAAGCAAATCTTGAATCATAAAGATAAAAACCAGATCCCTTTTTTCACTACCCTAATATCACAAATCACCATCAAAACTAAACCGTAAATCAATATCAAAGATTAAAACATATGCAACTATATGTTATAAAATTCAGCTAAAAACAAACACATATGATGCTCATATATGCTAAACTACATAAATGTTCCTTCCACAACACCAACTTCCCAAATTAAACCATACTCAAATACTAAAATAATAATTATAATTAAAAAAAATACTTACAAACTAACTAAACTAGCAAAATACAATCCATAACATACAAAAACTCAAAACAACTAGAAAAAATCAAATCTTGAATCAAAAACACTCACATCCAGATCCCATTAAGCACAACCCTAATATCCCAAATCACCATCAAAACTTAATCTTGAACCACAATCAAAGATCAAAACATATGCAACTAGATGTTATAAAATTCAGCTAAAAACAAACACATATGATGTTCATATGTAATTAAAGAACCAGACCTAAGAATGCTAAAGTACATAAATAATAATAATAATTAAAAAAAACTTTAAAAAAAACTAAATTGGCAGCATACAATCCATAACATATAGAAACTCAAAACACTAAAAAAATCAAATCTTGAATCAAAAAGATCCCTTTTCTCACTACCCTAATATCCCAAATCACCATCAAAACTAAATCTTGAATCAAATCAACTAGATCCAATATGGGTTAAAACATATAAATCAACAACCTTGATGACTGAACCACCACCACCAGCATGTGGACGAAGATCAGAAGAACCAAAAGCCAATGAATCAAACCAAGGGCCAGTAGCAGTAGTACTAGTTCTTCCGCGGGTCCCACCACCTGGTCTTAAGCTCAACACTGTCTGATCAGCCTGCTGCATGCCTTGATTCTTTATACCCTTTGATTGAATCCAACAAAACCCACAAAGATTAATGGGAGATTGATTGATTTGTGCAAAAAAGATTCAAGATTTATTATTATTATTATTATTATTATTATTATTATAATAATAAATCTTGATTGATAGGGTTTGCTGGAGGAAGTGAGAGAATGAATGAATGAATTAATGAATAATATTATGAGAGAGAGAGAAAGAAACCCTTTTTAGTTGGTGGTGTGTTGTGTTGATGAGGAGGATGAATTGATGATGATTCTGGATTTTGTTTATATGTTTTTGTAGTTAAAGTTTGGTGCTTTTTTGAAGTTTCTTGCTTTTTGGAGGGTGTAATTTGTAATTTTTTTTTTTTTTGAAAAGAAACTCCAATTCTTGATTCTTATATATTTTATAACTATTTATATTTGCAAATATTGGATTACATCGAAACAGAAGGCAAGCGGGCAACAAGCTGCGCCGCTACTCCTTATACAAGAATTTGAATGATCTTAGGCATTGTTGCGAAAATCTCTACTAGGTGCCGATTAATCCATGATTAATTGATAGTCTTCAATTCACTGATTAATTTGGGCTAATCGGTCAATTGTCAAGTTCGGTCAAAATCAAGATTAATCGGGAATAATCGGCTTCTTCTGATGAGGTTCTGGCCAATATCAGCGGTTTCTTGCGATATTACGGCCAAAATTAGCGGTTTCCGACGATATTTGAGCAAAAATCAACGGTTTCTGGCAAGATTATGGCCTAAATATGTTTGTGTATGTATAAAACCGAAAATTACACATAAAAATGTGTGCTTGCATATATAAAACTAAAAATTATGCATTAAAGTTCGATCCGATTAATCCCGATTAATCGGTAGTCTCAACCCACCCGACTAGCGATTTTTACAACACTGATCTTAGGTATACATGTAAACGGAACCGGACGTTCAGTGAACTATTTGTTTATTTGATAAGCGAACGAACATGAACACGTGCTTCATTCGTTTATTTATGTTCGTTAATATTCGTTTATGTTCTTTAATTTATGTTTGTTTATGTTCGTTTACATATTAATAGAAAAACAATTAAATATTATATGATCAATTATCTACCTAATGGTTTTATATTTATTCATTTATGTCCGCTTATGTTTGTTTGTGTTCATTTATATTTGTTTACCTTTGTCCATTTATGTCCATTTCTACTTCGGATTCTTTGTTTAGATTTTACACAAACGAACACGAACACAAAATATTTGTTCGATTAAGTGTTTCTGTTCGTGCTCACTTAAAGTTAAATGAATTAGCACGAACATGTCATTGTTCGTGTTCATTCAGTTCGTTTACAGACCTAGTCTTGGGATAACGAATATTGTTTTGTTTTTTTTAACTTTGTCTATATTTTGATTTTGATGTAAGTTTTTAAAAGATGGACTCACACTAGATATTCATGGTGTTATATTTGTTTCTCTGTAAATATTATATATTAAAGGATATAAAAGAAAAAAATATAAGTATATGTAACTAAAGTCATATCAATTATGTGAATTAATCAAAGACGTTGGTTTGAATGGATTCATCATATGACGGTTCTATTTTTCCTCATAGTACAGGTTTTCGGATCCAATCTTAGTATGTGTATGTTGTTCCTTTCATGGATGAAGAGGTACCATGAAACATGTAGGATACATAAAAATAAGAAGCTATGAGAACATGAGTACACATTGAATTATTGAAAATTGGTTAAACAGTTATAAATTCTATTCGAGAAAAGTAGGTTGGATTAAGATGTTTGATCATGGATGTATGGTTTAGTCTACGCCTACTGTTGAGGAAACTTACGATAATGTGTTGAGGCATAATGCTTTACATTTATAGAACTACAACATAGTTTTTTTTTTGTTTTTTTTAGAGTTGCGTAAGACTCTCATTTTATAGGAGTATAGAGTTCTAATCTTCACAAACAATGAAATTGCCACGACCTACTAAATTGGGGCTGAATCTTGCTCCCATTCGATCAGCCCGATACAGTCATGAAAACATTGATTTACCGGTTACATTGGTAATAACGTAACAAGATATAAAATAAATAGTGAACTATATGTGTATTTCTAGATGGGTTTACAATTTGACATATGTATTTTTAGCAAAAATTGTTAAATGGATTGCCTAAAGCTAGGTTTGAGTTTTTATTCTCCTCATTCTAATATTTTTTGTTCAAATGGTATAAATATGCCATTTCATATTATTCCACTAATTGTCTCATAAGTTAATTATCTATCTTGGCATTTTTGGTTTGACATTTTTCTAAACTATTGTTATTGTTCTAGCCATATATTTAGCCAAACTGGGCCATACACTGACCTAATAGAACAAAGTAATACCACTTAATAAAAAAACATGTTTGTGTCTTACTTAAATATGGAAAACATACCCAAAAAAATATCTCACTTGATTTAGTTTCTGTTTTGTTTTTTTTAGGTTTTTAATTGAATATTTGTCTAGCTTTGTAACATTTTTACTTATTGAGGGGTACTAATTGATTAATTGAATCCATGATGTTGCCCTATTCACCATAAAGTACAAGGTTAACCTTCAACTTTATAAATATATAGCTTTGATCTACAAATTTATATGTATTTTGAATTTGCTATGTAGGGTTTTAAATCTTTATTTAACATAATATTAAAAAAAATTAATTAAAGATTTTGTTATTTAATGCTTTAAAGACTATGTGGGCGTGCAGGGGGTGTTTGGGATTGTTATTAACTTTTTGAAAAATAATAAGGTGCTTAGGATTGTTTATATTGTGAGAAAAAAAGTTTCATAAGTTACAATGTTGTAACTTATTAATTTAATAAAAAATTATAAGGAGATAACATAAGGAATCCCAAACACCCCATTAAAGCATTTATACAAAATTTTAAATGTTTAAAAACATCTTAAAAAGTTTAGTTATTAATTTTAATTAAAACCTTTAAAATGTAATAGGATTTTTCAAAATATAAAAATAGTAATTACTCTTTAAATGTATTTACAATTTTTATTGTGCTCTAGGAAGTTGGAGTTTATCTTAATTATAATATTTTATTACGATTCATAAGTATGTTATTTCCATATATATATGAGATTTTTATAAATATTTTGTTTTTATTTAGTTTACTTATGTTTGCTTTGAATTAATACTTTTAATTATATCTTTTTTAATGGCTCTAATCCAATATCATTTGTTTATCACGAGACTTGAACTCTCAACTTCAACAGATATTATTTTACGCATCTTGATATCTCTAAACTAAAACCTATTAACATATCTAAAAACTAAAATATACTTCTAATAAACATATAATGCAACTTAGATCACGTTTGCCATTTTAAATGTTCATCCACATCATAAAACCACTTTCTAAAATACCTAACATGTTTCAATTCTTTAAACTTTATAATTCTATATAACTTTAATCTTAATCAAATTAATTGCAACAGATATTTAATAACAGTTGAGAACCTAATTATTTTTCCGTTAAGTTGCTCTTTGTCATTCTCTTGTCATCATATATCAAGTTGCCCATGTTAGCTAATAGCCTAATACATATATTTATAAATTTTGTTGATAAAAGTTTACAAATATTGATAATATTTTAAGAATGGGAAACAAGGCATTCGTTTCGCATTGATAATTATGAGCAAGCTTGGCACCGGTATCGGTATCAAAAATCCACAAATATATGGGTATTGCCGTATTGATACCAAACTAAAAATACTCTATACGAAACCAGTACCAAAATCAAAAATTTTTTAAAATACTAGTACCATATTCAATTATACCGATTCCGAAACCTTAAGACTCAAGTACGGTCGTTACCAACGGTACTTGATTCGGTACCGATACCCAACACCAAGAGTGAATTTATTCATTTAATTTTAGATAAAGCTAATCGTTATAACTTATAACATAACATTTCATAATATTTCATAAACACTTGTTTTATTAATATCCAAAACCAACTATTAACAATCAACTAAATTATTATTATTATTACTATTATTACATTACATCAACACACAAAACAAACTACTATCAACTTAGACTATTAACAATCAAACACATTACATATCTTCAAACATCCCACATATCATCATATACTTAATCCACCTCCTCAATCTTTGGCCCGGGCCCACCGCTACCGCCACCGCCACCATTGTTACCCATCGGCACATCGCCACCGCCGCCACCTTGATACATCTTAGCAATAATGGGATTACACATACCTTCCAACTCCTTCAACTTATCCTCCAACTCATCCACCTCTGCCAACTGATTCTTCTCCAACCACTCCAAACCGCCGTCCACCGCCTCCTCAATCGCCCGTTTATCCTCCCCCGACAACTTCCCAGCGAACTTCTCGTCTTTTATCGTGTTTCTCATACTATACGCGTAATTCTCTAGCGCGTTCCTCGCCTCAACCTTCTTCTTAACCTCCTCGTCCTCCGCCTTGTACTTTTCGGCTTCTTGCACTAATCGCTCGATTTCCTCTTTACTTAACCGCCCCTTATCGTTTGTTATCGTGATCTTGTTCTTAACACCTGCGGTCCTATCCTCCGCGTACACATTTAATATCCCGTTCGCGTCCATATCAAACGTTACATTAATTTGTGGGACCCCTCGGGGAGCGGGTGGGATACCCGTAAGCTCGAATTTCCCGAGGAGGTTATTATCTTTAGTTCGCGCTCGTTCCCCTTCGTACACTTGAATCAAAACCCCCGGTTGGTTATCCGAATACGTCGAGAAAATTTGTTCCTTTTTCGTCGGAATTGTCGTGTTCCTCGGGATTAAAACTGTCATCACACCGCCAGCAGTCTCCAGACCAAGACTCAGCGGTGTGACATCCAAAAGAAGAAGGTCCTGGACCTTCTCGTCCCCTTCTCCAGTCAAAATCGCCGCCTGGACCGCGGCCCCATACGCCACCGCCTCGTCAGGGTTTATACTCTTACAAAGCTCCTTCCCATCAAAGAAATCAATCAAAAGCTGCTGAACCTTCGGGATTCGTGTCGACCCGCCGACAAGAACCACCTCGTGAACCGAACCCTTATCCATTTTCGCGTCTTTTAAGCATTTTTCGACCGGATCCATACACTTCCTAAACAAATCCATACACAATTCCTCAAACCTCGCTCGAGTAATTGTGGCATAGAAGTCGATTCCTTCAAATAAGGAATCGACTTCTATAGTGGTCTGCGACGAAGCGGACAAAGTCCGCTTCGCCCGCTCACACGCGGTCCTTAACCTGCGTAAGGACCGCGCGTTCCCACTAATATCCTTCTTATGCTTCCGCCTAAACTCCGTCACAAAATGATTAACCAACCGGTTATCAAAATCCTCCCCGCCCAAATGCGTATCACCCGCGGTCGATTTCACTTCGAATATCCCTTCCTCAATCGTCAAAACCGACACGTCGAACGTCCCGCCCCCCAAATCGAATATCAAAACATTTTGTTCGCCTTTTCGGGCCGATTTTTTATCCAACCCGTACGCAATCGCAGCCGCGGTCGGCTCATTAATAATCCTCAAGACATTTAACCCCGAAATCGCACCCGCGTCTTTTGTGGCCTGTCTTTGAGAATCGTTAAAATACGCGGGGACCGTCACAACAGCGTTTTTAATCGTTTGCCCCAAAAACGCCTCGGCGGTCTCCTTCATTTTCACTAACACCATCGAAGATATCTCTTCGGGTGCGAATTGCTTCGATTCGCCTTTATAATTAACAACGATCATCGGCTTATCGCCCGTACCCGCCACGACTTTAAACGGCCATAGTTTCATGTCGCTTTGGACGGATGGGTCCGAAAACCGCCTCCCGATTAATCGTTTGGCGTCAAACACCGTGTTTTGCGGGTTCATTGCCACTTGGTTCTTCGCGGCGTCACCGATCAACCGTTCGGTGTCGGTGAACGCGACGTAAGACGGTGTGGTTCGGTTGCCTTGATCATTTGGAATGATCTCTACACGGTCGTTTTGCCAGACCCCGACACAACTGTATGTTGTGCCGAGGTCGATTCCTATTGCTTTGTCTTGTTTGGTTGACATGTTTTAAAGCACTATTAGTTACTGATTCGAATTGATGTTTTTGATGGGTGATTTGAAAGTGGGTTTTAGGGTTTATAGATGACATTTAAGGTAAGGTGAAAGTTCGAGGAAGTACGAGGAAGGGTACGAGAATACGAGATTATTCTGGATGAGGCGGGAAAGATCCCGAGTTGACGAAATTGCCCTTTGACCAGGTTACGGTCACTATTTTGACTGGAGGTGGGCAAATAAATCGGTTAATCGAACCGATCCGAAAATCAAACTGAAACTGAACCGGTTTGAAACTTATTATGAAGAACCGGTTTGGAACCGATTGAAACCGTAGGTTCGGAACTGGTTTGTAATTTTCTCCACCAAATCGGTTCCAAACTTGTTAGCCAACCCGAAACCGACCAAAACCGGGCAAAAACTGGTCAAAACCTGAACCAAAATCGATCAAAAACCGAACCAAAACCGATCGTAGCATGGTAAGAAACCGGTTTCAACCTGAATCAAAACCAATCATAAACTGGTTTTAACTTTTGTTGACCAAATCAAACTGGTTTGAACCCAAACCGATTTTGAGTTTTAAACCGATTTGTGCACCTCTAGGTACGAGATTGTTCTAAATATTATAAAATCTAGGGGGGACACCTACCTAAAAACTCCAAGCAGCTCCCATATTTTCAAGAAAAAAAGGACGCCTAAAAATATCTTGTGGCGCCTGTATGTGTTTGGCAGTTCAAAAATTCCGACGGGTTATGGTATAAAATAGGCCATTCAACTAACAAGATTGCACAGGGTGCAATTCAAGCTGATAATAATTATAAACAAGTGTGGAGCGTCTAGCAACTTGTGTTTTACACAAATTGAAACACTTATCAAGCTATTTATATAATCGATAATGAGTTTTATTCCTTAGCGTACAACCGTTTATACTTTTTTTTTTCAAGTAGAATAAAAAACCGATGGCTTACATAGATTTTCTATGCGTCTGCCTAAATTTTTTCTAAGTGTCCCTATATATTTTAAAATATTTGAGCTTATTGATAGGATTTTGACATGTAACGTGACCTGGTTGGTTGAAAATCTTATCGAATAAATACTGTTAACTTGACAGACCGATGAGATTTTGGACAGACAACCTTAAGACAACTTTAAAGAACAGATTTAGGTGTGACCTGGTTAGAAGATTGATGTACAAAAATATCCCCTTGCTTAAGTGGATGAAGCCAGGGGTAGTTTGGGGCTTTAGAAGAGATGGAAAAATCTAGTGAAGTCATAAGGTGGCAAGGTTGCTTACTTGACTTGTGTCATGAGTTTTGGTACACGTGGCAGCGGAGGTGCACAAATCAGTTAACCGGTTAATTTTCTAACCGATTTTTTTTTTTGGAAATAACCAGGCCAGGTACAAACTAGTTTTGATAAATTAAAAAAAAAATCGGTTAACCGGTCGGGTAAAAACGGGTTAAAAACCTGCTTTTAATAAAATATAGTTAAAAAATCGATTAACCGGTTAGTAACCGATTTTGAAATCAATAATATAAACCGGTTACTAACCGGCGGTTAGGATCGGTTAGTAACCGACTAACTGGTTAGGATCCGACCAGTTAGTAACCGGTTAGCTTTTCGTTTAGAAACCGGCTAACCGGTTTCTGTGTGCACCTCTACATGGCAGGGTCTAAAAGGTAAAAAGACCACCACCAGTTGGCCCAACTCAGTTGAACGGGGTCCTTCAACGCCTCCAAGTTATTTTCAGTTCCAGCAAAAACCCATCGGTCCGAAGACTCACCGGTGATAAAACACGGACACCTTCAAAATTGAACTGAATATCACAAAGATCCGGTTTTCCTTCATTGTATAATTTAAAAACATACATACCTCTCATTTTTCTTCTTTTTTTTTTTTTGGGGGGGGGGGGCATAACTACCTACCAATTTAAAAAAAAACACTTTTAGAGGGAAGAATACTTTTAGTGAACGAGGTGATGTAATTTACAATCCCGCTTCTAAAAATAACGGACTTGCACCCTTGACGTCTGCAAGCTCGTTAACTATGCATCCAGCAGTCAGTAGGATAATTTTGGGCGCAAAGAGGATGAGTTTGCAGACGCCAAGGATTGTTTTTGAAAGCGATGTTACAAAGTGTATATGTCCTGTTATAACTCGGTAACTTGTTTATGATCCATTTAACATCTTAACCTGCTATAACTTGATTAATACTTATTACAACACGTCGATTCGTCAACCAGTTTAATTAAATGGGCTACACTGATTGGTGGTCAAGTTACATGAATTTAAGCGTGTTGGAGGTCGTGATTGCTGTCCTTGACACAAAGAAATATATAGGTCTTGTTAGGCATCATCAATTTAACCACTTACCGAACTCATAAACCTGACACGATTGGCACCCCTACTTATAGGTCGGTATTAATTGAAAAGTTGTAACGTATAAACATTTATATTCAAAATTGAGATAAACATGTTTATAGATTCGTCTCAAAACTGACTCAACCCCATTTAAACTTTACGACTCATAAATCCAGTCAACTTGAAAAAACTTTAGTCTCGCAATCCTTAAATTTAAGACATATCAACCTAAAAATTCGTTAACTTGACTTGAACACAAGTCGTTAGTGCTCAACTAAACATGTTCGCGAATTCAACTCAAAACTAATCCAAACCCATTTAAACTATACGACCCTTAAATCCATACAACCATCAAAAACTTACTGCCCATGCAATCCTTAAAATCTTAGGACTTGTCAACTTATGAATCCGTTACATTGACCTAAACATAAGATGTTCACCTAAACATGTTCACCGATTCAACTTAAACTAACTCAAACCCATTTAAACTATAAAACTTTATTGACCATGCAATCTTGAGGCATATCAACCTACGAACCCGTTTCATTGACCTGAACACAAGCCGTTCAGCTAAACAAGGTCACTGATTGGACTCGAAACTAATCCAAACCCATTAAACTACACCCGACTCATAAACTCATACCGCTATTATAACCTTTTTTATTATTTTTATTTTTATTTTTTGAGAAAATAACGGATAAATGACCAAAAAACTAACGACCCTAACCGTTTATTAATTTCTACAAACTAAAACCACTCTCAACCCCACACAAAATTCCCAAATCTTACAGAATCTTCATTGTTGTAATTAATATTATTATTATTATTATTATTATTATTATTATTATTATTATTATTATATGCAAGATTTAATTAAGAAAAACAAGGCCAATATTAAGCAAGCAAAAAGATTCAATTTTGTTACATGTTTTAAACATTTGAAGAAACAAGAACATTCTTTTATAAGGTGTTAATCTAATCAAAAGCCATTCCCATGATCCACGGGGGCTGGCTTTTGATACCCTAATCCCAATTTCATCATTGGTTCTTGTTTTCTTGGTTCTTTTTTATGCACACCAAGTGTTTGTGTTATTGCCTCTGAGAAATTTTGGATTTAAATAGCCTGAAACTTGGGGGATTGATCATTGATGTGTGTTGGTGTAGCGTTGTTATCAATTGGGTGTTGCTTTAATATTAGATTTTGTATCTAGGTTGGTGGAATCCGGTAATCGTTTCGAATGCACACCAGGTGTTTGTTGTATTGCCTCTGAGAAGATTGAGAATCCGAATTACCTGAAAACGAACACGATGAATCCGAATCGGAATCGACATTCAAATCCGGTTCCAGTTCCGATTCCAAGTTTGAATCCGGAGACAAGTTCAAATCCGGTTCCGGTTCCAGTTCTGGTTCCGGATCCAAGTTCAAATTCGGTTCCAGTTCTGGTTCAGGTTCCAAATTCAAATCCGGTTCCAGTTCCGATTCCAAATTCAAATCCAGCATTGGCGGTAGACCCGAATGGGATAAGTTTAAAAGACGCTCTTTGTACGCAACAACGGCTTCTACAAAAACTATACCATGAATTAGATGTAGAACGAGAAGCTGCAGCCACTGCAGCGAATGAAGCAATGTCGATGATCCTGCGTCTTCAAGGCGAAAAAGCTGCGGTAAAAATGGAAGCCGAACAGTACAAAAGATTAGCAGAAGAGAAGATGAATCATGCGGAAGAATCAATGGAAACGTTTGAAGAAATTATGTACCATAAAGAAATGGAAATCGCGTCTCTAGATTACCAGGTTCAAGCGTATAGATACAGATTATTAAGCTTAGGATTTGACGATATTGGAGTCCACGAACTCAAATTTCCCGATAATTTGTTACAAAGAAACGGGAGTTTAGCAGGCGAAGCGAGCTCTGCAACGCCTCCAAGACGTTTAACGCTGCCTAATATGAAAAAGGGTCTTTTGGAACGTGATCGGTCCATAATGGATGATCCTGATATGATTGCTAAAGTAGTTGAAGAAAGTACGCGCGAAGATGAACATAATCAAAACTTTGAATTTCGTTTGGGTACGCAGTTTTCTTCGACAGTGGATATCACTTCGTATTTGGAGCAGATTCGGGAGTTAGATGAAGTCGTGGGACAGATATCGGGAGACAATTCTTTTTGCTTTGCGTCTGCAAACCCTTCGAGATGTTCTTCAATTCCTACAAAGATTAATGAAATGGATGTTGCAGAGTCTTCACAAAAGTCAACGGACGAGAAGATGCATTCGGATTCACCGAGCGTGTGTGATGTGTTTGAAGTTCCACAGATTGAAGAAGACACCCTTTGTAAAGATGAGGGTAAATCAGTCTTTAAAGACGACGAAAAGGTCAAAAAGTTGCCATCTTTTCCTCAGTTACCTACGAAACCGTGTTCTAAAGAAAGCCCGTGTAAAGACGAGGGGAAATCGATCTTTAAAGACGACGAAAAAGTCAACAAGTTGACTGCTTTTCCTGTAAAGAAAGGTTTGCTTCCAATAGACAAGAACAGAAAGGTGAGTTCGGTTGGAGATGGTATTGACATTGACTGTCATTTGACTCCGGTTCAGGCTAACACGACAACTGAGATAACTAGTGGTGAAACCGAGACTGTAGGACAAAATGTAGGACGCGAGAGGGCTACGCCGAGAGATGGACGTGAGTTGAGACTGTTGTACGAGATTAATGAGAAACTTGATACAATACACGCTGAAATTAGAAGTAGAAAGACAAAAGTCAAGGAGTCTTCTTCAAAATATGACTTGCCCATGCTTCGGCTTGAAGAGGTATGTTAGATTGTGTTGCGTACTTGTGTTCGACGGATTTAGCTATAAATATGTACCTTTTATATGAGTTAAAACGGGTCGGGTGTGAATTTGGACCACTTTGACCTAGTCAATCCGTATCCTTTTAAGCTAATGTTTAGTTTTGGGTCAAACTCATGAACCAATGGGTCGTGTACAGCCTACAGGTCTACGTGGCTGGTTTGTGGGTCGACCTGTTTAACGTGTTTAAATTAGTTTTTTGTTTTGAAACTAAAAAAATTGTGTTTTATGTCATAAATGCCTTTATTTGATTATATATTAATATTATACCATTTTTATTACATTAATTTGATGATATCAAATAAATGCCTTTATTTGATTGTATATTAATATTATACCTGTTTAAATTAGTTTTTTGTTTTGAAACTAAAAAAATTGTGTTTTATGTCATAAATTAAACTAAATGGGTATTTTATGTAAAATTTTAAAAGGTAAACAAAAAACAAGCATCAAGTTTATAGTTGAAAAGTAATTTTTTCATATATATTTGTATTTTTGGTTATAATTTTTTTTAACCCAAATTATTATATTGAACAAAAGGATCCAATTATAACAGATAGGCAGGTAAGCGGGAAACAAGCTGCGCCACCCCCCCCCCCTCCCTGAATGGCAAAACCGATCATACTGAAAACAAAGTTATAGTTCTTTGGCGTCGATAAGTTACTGTGCACGACCCGCTGAACTCTTTTCAGAAACGTAATAGCTTCGGGGGCAAGAGACCCAAATTAGTAATTTAGAGTATTAATATGTAATAAAAAGGTAAAACAACCTAAAATTTCAGGTTAAATAGGTCGTGTTAGTGTCAACCGGTGAAAACTTGTGTCGAACCTGACCCATTTAACATCCCTACATTTATGTTAGTTAACAAATGGTTGTTGATTCATGGACACAGGCATTTTGGGATCTCTGGATTTGACTGCCTTCGTAATCGCCACCCAGATTGTGGATATGACATAATGTACCATGTACGAGAATCTTGCTAATGTTTGACATGTAACAAAAAACGAGTCTTTGCTAACTGCTTTGTATCGACACAAAGTCAAGGAGCTGCGTGCGTTGATCACGAGGAAAGTGAGTTGTTCTAGTGACTTGATTATGTTTAGAGTAATGTTTTTAGTATAAGCTTCATACTTGTATATAATTATGTATTTGTTACTTGCAGTTTATATTAACACCACATTAATTCATTCTTAAAGAGGTTTTGGTGGTTATTCCAGTGTTCACAAGGCAAATTAGATACATTTATGACTCAGTAACTCAGTAAATCAATTTTGTAATTATGTATATATATCTGATATATATATATATATATATATATATATATGTTATAAATTATAATCATATCCATTACATCATTTTTGCAATATCTATGTCAACAATTGTCATATTGCATTTTATATGCATATGTGTGGGTTGGCAGTGGCAAAGCTTGGAATAAGACACCCGGGGGGGGGGAACTCAAAATGTATACAAAATTTCACAAACGGAGGGGGTCGTGCTCAAATTTTCGGCCGAAAACGGCTAAATCTTACACCACGTGTAAAAATTTTCGGACGAAAACGGGTACATTTACATTAATGCGTAAAAGAACCCGGGGGGGGGGGGGGGGGGGGGCTAAGCAACCTTCGTCATTGCGGGTTAAGTATACATGTCAATGTTGTAGCAAAAATATCATGTGAACATATATACGGACCGATATACGTATGTTAACATTCGTTCACTTCCCATTTGGTGTCACCGATTCTTTTTACTTGTACATTTAGGTTAAATTCTAGTTCAAATCTGACTTGGTTAATTAACCGAAGGTCCAAAGCTAATGATTATTTTAAGAGTAATAACCAAACCGAACCGCAACTTGCACACGCATTCAAAATAGTCTTGTTAATAATATACACACAAATGACACAAAATTAACCGGTAATAGATCCTAACCATAAGTCAGCATTTATAACTGGCATTTTGTTTCAATCACCAAGCCAAATAAGAATAATAATCAATATTCGAGTTTTAGGTTATTCGTATGGCCTTGACTGGTTTTTCGTTTTGTATTTAAACATGCACATGATAAAGTTGCTTAGTGTATATATCATTGTTATACGTTGTGTTTTCGATATACAGTTCAATTCCAACAATCTCTCAGTTACACAAAATTCAAACCATTTAAAAGCCAAGTACCTGTTTAGGACACGATAAGATATTATGTTAATCAAAAACTGCAGTACACGTTTTTTTTTTAATTTCTTAAATAACTGAAATTAGTAGACCAGACTTACTATTTTCCCTTATTAGTGGTAAATGAAACTTAAAACTGTCTTATAGTCATGGCATATAAAGTAGTTAAACGAGTCGTATTCATGCTTAATACTTGTGTTAAACCCGTCGTTTCTAACCTGTTAAACCCGTTAAGACACGAATTCTACATAAACCAATTCCAATTTTTCATCAAGATAATACACAAAGTTCTTTTACATGATCAGATTAGAGTGTTCATAATATATACAACTGAACATGTTATGATCATCAAATGTACAAAATAACCAATTCTTCCATTAAATCAACTATATACACTGGCCTTGGCCTCCGCTCGTTTTTTTCGCATTCTTCCATCATATCTTACCGAGTGTTCACGATCAGGAAGCAGCAGTATCCGGTATCATAGCAACCGTCACCACAAAATACTCGGAACCAACCGGTAAGCCATACAGGTTAAACTGGCCCACGTCCACGGACTTCACGGTCTGTCTCTCAACATGCACGATCTGGCCCACGATGTAAGCTGGTCGGCGCGGAAGATGGTCCGCAAATAAAGCAACCGACTCCGAAGAGAGATAGTAATGGGAGCAGTTTCGGTTTATCGCCTCGTAGTGTCCGTCTGCGTTAAGTACGAACGCAGCTATCTCGTGAAGCTCTAACCGACCGAACGATATCTTCTCCTTATTCACCTGAAAAATATATTATTAGTCATTTCCGAAATTAATAATATTATTTGACTATTTGTAGTTTTGTTATAACTTATTACTTATAAAACAAACCTGTTTTTCGGATTGAAGCTTCGCGTACAAAGTGTTGACTAAATCTTTCTGTTTTTCCAACTCCTTCGTTCGCTGTTCGTGTGACGCCTCCGTCTTTTTGTACCTTTCAATCAGCTCGGCCCGTTGACTTGTCAACACACCCGCTGTTCGTGTGACGCCCGCTGTTCGTGTACACACTCACGAAATTCGTTTATACCATCGTCCCCGTTGTCATTTGCAGAACTAAACACGGTTAAAAATCATGTTATTACGTGTTCAAAATAAACGTTACATTAAAATTAGTTTTGTGAGGACTTACTTGGCGAGAGATTGAGCTAAAGCGCGCAATGAGTCGGCAAAACCGGCGACACCATTTGAAGAAACACATGTTTTTAGCCTTTCAAAGAGGCTGCGGATTTTGATAGCAGAGGCGCGTAAAGCACTATATTCAGACGCCCTACGGTCTGCTGCGCATAAATGAGTTTGAGCCTCTTCTCTCGCTTCGTGTAGACAATTCTCTAAGTGAGCACAATTCATCTAATGCCATAAAAAAATAAAAAATAAAAATAAATAAATAAATAAATATATTATTATTGGAACCTATGAATGAAGTTAAGAAACACAAAATATGAAACCTGAGATTCTTCAAGAAGATTCAGACTGATTTCCAGCTCACTAGCCAGCCTCGTAACCTCCTCGACTGCAGCCCAAAGCTTTGTTTCCATTTCGTTTAACTGATTCGATTTCTCGGTAACCAAACTCTGCAATTCCTCCTCGAGATCATTACCTTTGACCGGTTCATCATCGGTCAAACTTTTCAGCTGTGGCGGCATGTAATCAGCGGTTGAACTTGTGGCCAACACCATAGCTTCCTTTTCATCTTTTTCATCACGGGTCGGTTCCAACATTGACGAATCCAAATTAGGGTTCGTTGTTTCAGACGAATCGACACCACCCGATTTCAAAAGTAATGAACTTGAAGCATAAGAAGCTTCGTCCATCGGCTCCGATGATGCATCTTTGTTAACTTTTTGGTCTAGAGAATACTGATCCGACAGCCGGTTTTCAAGCTCTTTAATTCGTTTCTCGTATGATTCACACTGCATACGTTTGACTTTCAACATATTGACCAAATGCTTCACGTGCTCGTCTTTTAACTGTAGCGCCTCAGCAGTCTTTTCAGCAGATATTTTTAACGCGTTTCCCACTTCATTATCTTCAAACTCGGTTTCGGGTGAAACCGAACAAAGCATAGCTATCGTTGAAGCAAGTTCAGCTTTTAATTTTGCATTTTCAACTTCCAATTTACTCGTTCCCGCAATCTCTACTAATTCAGAATCTTCCACAAACCCATTATAACTTTCGAGCCCGCTTTCGGAACCTTCTTCAACATCTCGAGACATTGAAGACGAACCCTTCTTAAAACCAACTCCCACTAAATGCTCAGGGGCAAAACGGTCCAAATCCGAAATATCAATATCGAGTAAATTAGTATCAAACGGAGCTACATTAACATCACAAGTGTTAGGTGTATCGTATAACCCCATCGATGCTAATATATCTCGAGGTATAAACAAACTGTTGACTTTTAAAAAGTCTTCCCGTCTTCTAATTTCCGATTCCCGTTTGGATGCAAGGCGTTCGGCTAACTGACCCGCCATTCCCATATAAAGTTTCATGGACGATTTTCTCCTCACTATTTCCGCAAGACATGCTCGATATGCGGGCCCTATTCCACATACCACTTTCAAATGCTCAAATTGGTCGTTTTGGCGTTTTAGTGCTTCCGTGAAAACCGAAAACTTGTACCTTACGTCTTTGATTGTGTACTGAATGTATGCAATTTTTTGCATGTATTTGTGAACGAAAATATTCATTTCGGTTTTTTTGTTCTTGCAGAAGATTAATAAGTTGGAAATGGCCCGCTCACAATCTTGTATTTTGGGGAGGTAACTTTTGTCGTGGCCATCGTACATCGGGCCTAATGCTGACACGGCATCGTGAGGACGGAGAGAGTTGGAGGGTTGACTGGTCAAACAGTCGTCCACGAGTTTCTTCACCAAGCCAACATCTTTGCTGCATTAATGTATAATATTTCAAGTTAACAAAAAAATAACATTTTTGTATAAAAAAATAAAACATTAAACATCTTTGCTGCATTAATGTACAATATTTCAAGTTAACAAAAAAATAACATTTTTGTATAAAAAAATAACATTTTTGTATAAAAAATAAAGCATTAAACATCTTTGCTGCATTAATGTATAATATTTCAAGTTCACAAAAAAATAACATTTTTGTATAAAAAAATTAAGCATTAAGGAATATGGGAGTGTTTGGATGCATGTTTAAAACAAAATCAAAATCTGTTCATCCATATATTATCAGATGAACACAAATCCAAAGACTCACTAATATATATAGTTGCAACATAACTAACCTTAAAGCTTGCAATTTACTTTTCTGCTCATTAATATGGTGCTCGTGTTCTTTAACCGCTCTCTCTAAATCCTTACTGAGTATTGAAGCCTTACAAGAAAACAAATGCTCGGTGCTTCGTTTTAACTCTCCAAATTCATTCTTAAAGTCTCCAACTTTACTTTCAAACTGCCTGTGAGAGTTACTGCAATCATCCACCATTTTCAGCAAATTATCTTCTTTCACAAAATCCAACAAACACTTGCGGTCAGCAGTCTGTAACACGGGCAGCAGTTTAACTGCCCGAAGCCTCTCCAAATCACGCCCAAAATTCACCAAAAGGTTCGAATGAGACCGTTGTTGCTGCGAGTAACACTTAACGAAATCCGTGTAGTTTTGGAGAATCATTTTATAAAAATGGTCCAAATTACCCCTGGCTATCTCTAACGCTTTCTCTTGCACCCGTTGCTCTCGTGCAAGCCGCTCACAGGCTTCGTATTTCATAAGGGTACGTTGGTAAATTGCGTCACCGAACTGGTAATGGTACCTAAACTGTATTTCATATGATGGCAACGCCTTTAAAGCGGGTCGGGCGCTTCATCCAGCGGATGTGGATCGTGTGACTACGATGATGGTCGTTGCGGGTCGGGATAGTTGTTTTCTGATAATTCAAGTTCTTCAGGTTGTTCAGGTTCCTGTGGGGCCGAATTACTCCGCATTTTCGATTTATTAAATAAAAAGATTTCGCCATCGTCGGACGGGAGTTTATACGCCGAGAGCGGATTTTGTGATTCTAATTTCATATCCAAATACAACAGAAGCTGATCATTTAACCGAATCCCGGTAACAGAGTCTAAATACTGTTGGATTGATTCCACAAAGGTATATTCGTCACAATCGAGCTCAAAAGAATGCCCGCTTTCAGCTATATGAACCAAAAGGTTCCCCCTTTGTATAACATTTTCACTTGAACTCATCTTTTATGAACCCAAATTCAATCCCACAAACAATCATACACCATAATATCAAGAAACTGATTAAAAAAATATAAAAAGACCAAATTACCCTCGACCGATTCGATCAATTCCAGCTACTTTCTCACCACCACCAAAATCTGCAAACAAATTCAGTTCAAATCTTGATAAACCCCCAAATTAAATCAAAACCCCACCACTTAAAAATACCCAATTTCAAAAACCCTAATTTTATAATCAACAAAACCCTAATACCAATCAACACCCACCATTGAAATCAATCCAAGATTCTTGAAACCCACCAAGAATCTGTCAATAACAACCCAAAATTACACAAATTGAAACTCAAATTATTAAAAAGTTTGAAGCATTTTAGCTGATTTGAGAACAAAACCCTAATACCAATCAGCACCCACCATTGAAATCAATCCAAGATTCTTGAAACCCACCAAGAATCTGTCAATAACAACCCAAAATTACACAAATTGAAGCTCAAATTATTATAAAGTTTGAAGCTTTTTGGCCAATTTGAGACTTTGGGGAAGAACAGGGGATTGATAATTAGCTGGGTGAATGAGTGTGTATATGTATAGGTTGTGTGTGTGTGTGTGTTAGCGATTGTTTGTTGATTTGATGAGTCGTTTGGTGTTAAATAATATTAGGGGGTGGGGGTGGTTTAAACTCGCCCCACTGCTTTCCATCAGATGAATTTTGATGAGCGTGGTGATGTGGTATGATGGAAATTTTATTTTTTTTGATATCTTTCAACAATTTAAAAATTAAAAACAATAGTAAATTAAAAAAAATAAAAGTTACATTAAACAATCTACTTCTCGTCCGAATTCGAAAATTCCAAACCTAAATAACCTACAAGTTCAACTAGATTATATCTCAACCGATGGTGAATATCTTCGTTCCGCAAGTTTAATTGCACGTTCTCAGGAACGGGAACTTGAGTAGGAGGATCCGGCACCCAATCTGGAGAAATTGCACGTCCGTCTTCTTTTATTAGCATATTGTGCAATATGATGCATGCATATAATATGCTAGAGATCATGAGTTTTTTCATTGCACGAACCGGTCGACTAAGTATGCACCATCTACCCTTTAAGACACCGAAAGCTCTCTCGATATCTTTTCTTGCCGATTCTTGCAACATCTTGAACGCCTTTTCCTTGACCTCGACAAGAAACGAAAAGGCTTTCACAAAAACAGACCATGCCGGGTAGATACCATCGACAAAAAAGTAGCCACGTCTGTAATATCTCCCGTTGACAAAATACAGACAGAAGGGTGTGGTACCATCTGTCACGCTTTGAAACAACGGTGATATGTATAGAACACTGATGTCGTTGTTTGAGCCAGGAACACCAAAATAAGAATGTCAAATCCATAAATCATTTGACGTAATCGCTTCAAGTACGATAGTCGGTCGTTTGATATCACCCCTAACATACGCCCTTTGAAACTCCCGTGGACAATTCCTCCATTCGATATGTGTACAGTCGATGCTACCGAGCATCCATGGAAAATGCCATCTAGCCTCATGCGCGGCGTAAAGACGTGTAATGTCGTGTCTTGTTGGTTTTCATATAAACTCTTTGCGATACAATTTAATAATTGCGTTACAAAAGAATTGCAGACATTCACGTGAATTTCTCTGAGACATTTGTAAGTATTCATCGAATTGATCGGGTGGGTTACCTGTCGCTAATTGACGAATAGCGGATGTGCATTTTCGAAGCGTCGTAAAACTTCGTTTGCCCCTCGCGTCGTAAGATTCTTGAAACCATTCTTCGTTTGCTTCAACGTCCGCTACAATCTTTAAAAATAAATATTTCGGCAAACGAAACCGATCCCTGAACGTCTCGTCATTGTATTTCGGCTCCTCCACAAAATAGTCGTTCATTAGCACTTCGTGGGCATGTATACGATCACGATCCACCATTTTTTTTCTTTGGACGGCTCGGGCCTTCAAGTTCGTTATATAACAACGGGAACCATTCAACAATGTCATCGTCCGAAGACGAAGAGCTATCGGTGTCTAGCGGAAACGAGTTGCTCGGAAAATCCATATTTTTTTGTTTTGAATTGAAGTGGTGAAGAAATAGGTTTTTGTAGTAGAAGATTGAGAGTGTTTTGAGTTGGATTTGATTTTGAGTTGGATTGAAATGGTTGTTAATTTATATTGTTTGAATTTTTTTTTTATAATTACCCAACCCCAACGGTCACCCCCCTCCCCAACGTGCAAATTTATTGGTATTCACCACGTGATGGCCATCACGGCCGGACCCCCATCACGCGTGATGGGGGGCCGGCGGCGGTGTTCGTGATGCCATCACGCGTGATGGCCGTGTATAACGGACTACCCCCACTCCCTTATGTTTGGATGATGATGAAGACTATGTGTAGAGTTGTAGCATGATTGTGTTTTATTATTATCATCACATTTTATTTTTAATGATTGTTATAAAAAAAATTTTAGGTGTGTTAGTTTTATTAAACTCAATTATCATCCTTTGTTGGTTGTCGGTTTTAACTAAAGAACTGACTGCTGACGGTTTTAACTCTTAATGTATTTATTCCCAACAGTCCATGATTAACAGAATTCTAACGTCATTACTTGCAGGTCGTTGGAAAGACGATTGACCTGAAAAGTCACATTTTTTTTTGCTGGTGAACACCACCTGAACCCCATCACCACCAACTGTCTCACGACCAACCAACCACCACCATTTGAGCACCACCGATTGATTCCAAGAGTGGTTCTAGGGTTCCGTCGACCTCAATAATTAGGGTTTTTACTATAAAAAGGTTCCGAAAGGTCCGATCTACTGTTACAAATATGTTTGAGACTAAAATGTTGAGTTTTCAGGCTAAAAAGGTTTTTCCGGTGACCTACAAGTAATGACGTTCGGCACCTGTTAGTCGTGGACCGTTGGGAACAAATACGTTAAAAGCTGGGACTTTCAGTAGTCAATTTATTAGTTGGGACTGACAGCAACCAAAATATGCTAGTTGAGATTAATAAAAAACAATACACCTTTTTTAAATGGTCAATGAATCCTCCAAATGAACTACTGACTAAATTTATTATATTGGGATACACTCGTCTTTTGATCAAAGAAAAAGCCTCACCTAAGGCCAACGACCGTGAACACTCGCCCGAATACACGACAGTGCGGTGAAATAAAACTCATTTAGTTCAAATACCCAACTAGTAAACGTCACATTACTTGCCAACTCTTCTTTTTAATTGCAATTTGTAAATGATATCTGTTTGCTATTTGTTCTTTGTTTTTAGACTAATCAAACCCAATTTTACTTGCTACTTATATAATTATTAAAAACAATTTTTTAATGCCTAATACGTTAAACAACACAGTTTATTTTTATTCTATTTTCAAATGTGATTATATAGTGTTAAAATTTCTAGTGATTTGAAGTTTATTTATATATAATTTTTATATTTTCTTTTCTACCTAAATAACAAATTATTCATGTGTTGAAAAACCAAATTAGTTAACAAAGTTTTAAAATTTTGTTTTTAATCTCTAAATGATTTATATAAAACAAGTATGTATAAATTTGATTTTAATGATATATAATATATATCGCTTATAAATTTTTTTAAGTTATAATAAATTACGTCCTTTAATATATATCTTTGTTAAGATACATTTATCATATTACAAATTTTTTTTATTAGTGTTAGGTACTAGGCTTGAACTTTTTTTTTCTTAGCATTATCTGGTATTTAATGCCTTTATTTAGTGCAGCAAATGAGGAATGACTCTATTCACTAAACATACTTGAAATGCAAAACTATGGATAAAAGAGATTATGGACTATCCGAGCAAAATCATCAAATGCAAAGAGAAGTGTTAGGCGGTTAAGTCTATTTTGACGACAACATGCTGGATGATTTGGTTGTCGAGAAATGTTGTAGTCTGCTATAACACACCCTTGTGAAATCAAATCGGCGTCTTTCTTATGGGTCAAACAAAGGAGCAAAAGGATTAGTCTCGACTGGGAGAAGTGATGCCGGTTTAATTTCATTAATTTCCCTTTATAAACTTTGTTATTTAGCTTTTCCGTTTTTCCTTTTTTCGGGCTACTTGCCTCTTGTAAGTAGTTACTCTTTGTTTTGTTTTTTTTTTCTTGGTCTATCACTATATTTATAGATTATAAATTTGATTTATATAAAAGAATAATTAAATAATTGTTCTCGTTTTATTTTTTATTGTTATTCTAATTGTAATATCTTCTTAACATTAACCGTGCAACTCTAATTTTATATGTTCCACAAATTCAATACTATTGTTTCCATAAAATCTAAAATAACTAGTTGGTGAGTACACATAGTCGCTCGTAAAAGAAACGCGGGACATGTTTCAACTAAATACATGTTGCTTTAAATATGTTTTTTTGTTTTCTTTTTTTTTGTTCATAAGCTAGAGTGTAAATATCATTTTAGGTGTCTATTAATCTATTTTTTTAGGTTTAGTATCGTTACCGTATTGAATATAACCGATACCGACTAAATCCGTGTCGCTACTTCGCCGCAACGTGACGGGTTTTGATGTTTTGTCACCTAGTTCATTTTGAATTATCAACACTTACATAGCATGCAATCTAGCAATTTTATATTTTTGGGGCATGCATTAAATTAAAAGAAATATACTATTTTACCTAATTACTTAAAACATAAAATAACAAATAAATATAAATCACCTAGCCCGACAATCTCCTAGCCTCTAGTTCTTCTACCAGGACCCCTCTTATCGTGTCACCATCTTTGATCATAATGATTCTTGTGGCCTATTAAATTTTGTTGATGTTGATTGCACCAAATTTAATATATATGTTATTGTTAATAATTGAGATGAATTTTGGTACTTTTAACATATTGTGAAATGAAAAATCAGAAGCAAGGAAACTCAATTTCATCTTTTGAATCTTCTAAAGTATGCTGACTCATAATGAAAACAAATAACATATGTAAAACATCTCATGCCATGTTGATTATACAATAATGAACGTATAATTTGACTAGGCAACACGGGTTGCCTAGTTAGAAACTAGGCAAACTAAGCAACCCGTGTTGCCTAGTCAAATTTGATTCGTTAATGTGATTCGTTACTGTATAATCAACATTCAAAATTCGTTAATAGATACACAAATAACATATATAAACACATCATGCCATGTGGATTATACTACAAATTTGTTAATATGTTTTGAATTCGAATCAAATTATGAACACCCCTGTAGTAATGAATTTCGAATCAAATTATGTTTCAATAGGTAAACTAGGCAACACGGGTGGATCTGTCGGGTTATGTGTCAGGTCACATCGGGTTTGGATAAGAACAAATTTGACTATTTGAGTGAGATTGGGTTCAAGTAGATTGAATCCTTATAATAAAATATTAATTGTTTCGAGTCAAAACTGATCCGGATTAAAATTAGTCTTATTAGAATTAAGCATTTGAATAGGTACATTAGCGAAGGTAGTGTGCCAGAGAAAGCATTGGTGGTGGTTTTGGTGCTAGCGGGGGTTGTCGCATCAATGGTGGAAGTGGTTGGGAGGTGGTGGTTGTTTTCAATGGTTGTGGCCAACCGCTTAGGGTGGAAGCGATAACCGATAGATGGTGGCGTCAAGCAATGCTCATGAGTGTTGCTCACCCATTTGACTTCATTTTTTACAGCAAATTCTAGATTTTCTAAATAAATAATCACATATCACAATATGTAAAATATAAACCTTCAATTTTTTGGTTGTGAGGCACATCGATTAACCACCAAGATGTCTTCTTAGACCATGTGTTGTGGAAGGCCACGGATAGCGGTCCCATGACCTTGTGGCTTGTTTTTAGTGGCTGACATCTCTCATTCTCTTTTAACACCCGCCAAAGGATTGGCGCCTCCGCCCTTGGCACCCCTGAGTAACGTCGTTTAAACTTATTTGGCACTCCATAAGGTGCTGACATGGCCAAGGAGTGGGGCCTCCAAAACAACCACAACACAAATTCATAATGAATATGGACTATCAGCTAGTAAGTGTTTTAGTAAGAAACCAATCTTACATAAAGGTTTTTAGAGTCTCGTAATGTGTAAGTTTTAGAAACGTATTAACTGATTTAAAAATTACTTCTTAATCGGTCAGACCAAACAACCCCAATATAATTCTAAGAATCAAGTATTTACAAAGATGGACAAAAATAAGAACAATGAGAAGGATTTGTAGCAACACAAAATAAACCCCTTAAAAAATATAAAAAATTAATAAAAAAATCATAACTCAAAATTTAATAAAAACACAAAAATTTTTCCACCGTCTTTCTCTTTTTAAAAAAATTCAATGTTGAAGGAAAGTGATCATTGTGTCTTTTTGTTTATCATTGTGTTTTGTGTTTATTTTCGTTATTGATTATGTCTTTTTCCTTGACATTGTGTCTTTTTTTTCTTGATATTGTGTTATATTTTGTTCGGCGTTGTGCTATATTTTGCGATCTATTGTGTCTTTTTTTAGTTATAATTTTGTCTTTTGTTTATTTTCGTCATTGTGTCTTTAATCTCAGCATTGCGTCTTTTCGTCAGTTTTTTTTTTGAACGAGAATGATGGGGAAAACATTTTAGTTTTTTAATTTTTTCGTTTTTTATTTATATTTTGAGTTATGATTTTTATTATTTATTTTTAAGAGATTTTCTTTGCTGGCACAAATTCTTTTCACACATTTTTTTTTCTTCCTTTTTATTTTAACTTTATCCATAATTAATAATGTATTGGGCCATATTATCGAGTGGCCCACATAGTCAAAAAGTATATAAATATTAACCCTAGTAACTTTTACTGTTACTGGCGAAAACCCCACCCTCTTCACCACCGTAATGGCGTAATCCTGTTGCAATTTTATTGTTTCCGGTCAGTATTATTATTATTATTGTTATTATTATTATTATTCATGGTTAAGTTACTTAGTCTTACTAAGTTTTGAAAAAAGCAACACGTCCACTAAGTCTTACAAGTGTAAATATAAATTGTCACACTCAAACTCCATATACCAGTAAATATACTCTTCTTTTTGTTCACAGTTTAAGTGATATATTCGGCATGCAAACGAATTGAGTTATACGAACATGTCTTGTTCGTGTTCATTAGTTTAACTTTAGATTAACAAACACAAGACTTGAATAAATAAATTTTCTTCTTTGTATTCATGAACATAAACAAACACAAATGACCGGATAATAATTAAAAGTAAAAACGAATATACAAATTAACCATCAATACACGCTCAAACTTTACTATATATATGCTCTTTTTTTTCTTTTATTTTTGTCTTCGTTTGATTTTTGGTTTTTGGCTTTTTTATCCTTTAATTTAAATTCTATTCTTTGAGTTCTTTTACGTATTTATTTTTATCGACATTTTGATGTTAAGTTTTAACGATTTACGCCCTCACGTAATGTAAAGCTTTCATTCTTTTTGTATAAAGAAACGTTTAGTGTTAATTTTTTTAAAGGTAAACGCTCTCGCTTAACTTAACATTCTTTTTGTATCAAGTTTCGTGAACATTAGTTTTTTTAAAAACTTGCTGCGCCATTTTGTTTACTTTGATTTGAATTATATTCAAAACACAGTTGTGTTTCTGCCGTAACACGCAGGGGCATAGTAGTATTCTTAAGTCTTAAATATTAAAATGCAGTTACTCTCATATAAAAAAGTCAAATTGATTTAAAATTAATAATATATAATTTTCATAAATATCTAAACAAATGTAAACGAACGAACACAAATAAACATACATAAATGAATGAACATAAATGAAAGCAAATCTTTAAAGTAGATATTAAATAAACTTGTTTTGTAGTCACTTATGTTTATTAATTACTTGCACCCTCAAATTATTGCTGACTTTGGTTTAAATTGCTCTGCAGAATCAATTAAAAAAAACATGAGTTTGGACAAGGTTTCTAACATCATGTGTGAGTTGAAGTCAAACCATGATATGCTAGTTAAATCTCTACAGTCTTTGTCAAACTCGACTCCCTTAGCACAAGATTCTGTCGCGGATGTGAAGTCGAATAGTAGTCCAGCTCAAGAAACCGCAGCCCCAAAGGACCCGACACATTTAGATTCTAAAGTTGCTTCCTTGCTTAAGGAATTTAGTGAGAAAACTGGCATCTCTATTGAGAATATCGAACAACTTTGTTCAGACGACCCAGCTTACCACATCAGATTGGACTGTATGTTATCGTAACTTTTTAGTTTTCTCATGATCAATACACACACACACACACACACAAACACAAATAAAATTAGCATACTAAACATATAAATAACTAGATTAATTACAGTTTTGAACTAGAGTAATTATATTATGTTATAAAAAATAATATAGTGTAATAATAATTACTTAAGTTCAAAAGTTATAGCGTAATAATAATTACTCTAGTTATTAATACACTTTTCACGATAAAAGTAATTTCTAATTGAACCTCTTAAATCTATTACAAAACTCATAAATAATTTAAGAACTTTTAACAACCAGCCATTTTAAAAATTTTGTTTACACTAACTTTAGCGAAAAACGTTGAGTCTGTCTATTACTTGTAGGTCCCCGTGACTCCCGATGTAGCCCAATATATGCTCTTTTTAAGTTGGCCTAAGTATGAGTCCAGTAACTCTTTGATCAACTCTGTATCACGTCGTGACAACTATGCCACATGTGACATATGGGCCTTTTTGGGCAAGTTGGGTAGCATATCAAAACGAGTTTGGATTAATACGAGACATGTTCAAACATGTTTAACAAACAACATGTTAACATGATGCTATGAAATTGACAGGTGATGATGAGGAACATAAGCGGTCCGGGGAGAAGTGCATTCTATGCGACAAAGATCTTTCATGTTCGCCAAACGATGTTGATCGTGCAGATGAGGAACACAAGTACCGAGTTAAATTCAAGCCACAATATCTTCCGGCTGTCGATATTCTGCCATGTGGTCATGCCATCCATACTGATTGCTCAAAGTATGCCATGTCTGGAGAATCTAATGTTCCTATATGCATGTTTTGTTTGAGCATGACTTGAGTTGATTCCTTGTTTTGAAACTGCTTATGTCTTTTTGCATGATAGATTTACATGTAATTAGTGTTGGATTTTTAACTTCTTGAATACAGTTTTGCTTTTACCAATTTGTTCTATGTAAATTGGTTTTTAATTTTATATTACAACTTTGTAATTAGTTTAGATGACTCTTGCAATCAAAGTGTACCAACATTTTTTAAAATGTGTACTTTAAAATAAAATTATTAGTGATATATCAAATAAAAAAGTTATCTATTCTATTATGTGATTAAAAGAGAAAAAATAAGTTATTTGAGTTTAAAAACAACTGGAAAAAGTCTTAACAAATATATCATGTTTTTTTTCACCCATTTTAAGTTTTTATTAATGTGACGAGGCCGCTGGTTAGGGGGTTTACCCTTAGACGTTTCCTCTTGAGAGGTCTCAGTTTCCAATCCTAGTGCCAAACTAATAATGAACAGTTAAAATTATGTCTTAGGGGCTCGAAGCCTCAAACTTGGGTATTAATGATTGGTAGGCCTAACAGCTTACCGTGAAGTCAAAAAGCCGTTAAAAAACATTCCATTAATTAAGAATTTACTAACGTCTCAATGTTAACAATTGATATAATATGACCTAACACGCCCAAAACACTATATGTGTTCCACACAACAGAAAAAACGCGACTAACCCGTGTAACATATGGTTCGGGTCGGGTCTTGGTTGTCATGTCCACCTGGATTTTACTCCACCTTTTAAAAATGCAATTAAACAATCAACCATGATAAAAATATTATCATGTAATATTAACATCAATAGTCAAAATCCAAAATGAGTTCCATATTCACAACTTATAAAATGTCATAACATCCAAAATGGTATAAAAACCAAAATAAAAAGAAAAAAAAACAGCTTATGATCAGTCCATTTTTGGCTGGAAATGCTCCAAACATACCAAAAAAATACATGCACATTTCCAGTTCCATATTTACCCCTGAAACCCGAGTCGTATCAGAAGCCCATGAGATCATCACCCTGAGAGGTATCATAGAAAATCCTCGGGAGGGACTCGATTTGTGGAAGCTGATGTAGCAGATCAGTCAACGAGTCGACCCTCGATATCCCAACATTCTCATTCTTGGGTGTCGAGTTAGCAGTAAGGGTAAAATGGTCATTTCCATCGTACTTCTCGATATCAGTGTCAGAATACCCATTCGGCCCGTTTCCATCCTGAACAATACCAGATAGCGAGTTGACTCCCAACATAGGACTTCGAGAAATATTCTCAACGAACTGATTTTGGTTGACTTCATTGACCCAAGCGGGTACTTCCACTGAAGGTCCAATATTATGTACAGACATAGTTGCGTTGACCAGCGCGAGAGCCTTTGACCGCACAATATGCCAACCTTCAACAAGCCCATGTTGTTTGATAATATCTCCATGGGCCGGGCCAGAACCATCATTGTGTAACACGTTTGGATCGATAAGGGAATCTTTTAACGCCTGTTGGCTAAGCATGTTAAGTCGCGTGTCGCAGTTCATCAACTTTTCATAGTGCTTATTTAGTACCCCTGGTGCACACTGCAGATAATGTTGCCTGCATTAATAGAGTTGCATAAGTGCTCTATATATAAAGTATGATTACACATATACTACAGTTAAATATTATATATATAGGATGAGTATCATTACAGAACTCTTAAATTATTTAAGAACTTAAAGGAACTCTTAATAACTAACGTTTTTTTTTTAAATTTTGTATGCTAATGTTATTTGAGTGTAGTTTTATCACTTTTTATATCTACATTTACGATTACAATTATGAAAATTAGTTTTTACACATATCTAAATTTTTATTTACATATATGTAAATTTTTTATTACATAAATTTTACACATATGTAAACTTGTGATTTATATATGTAATAAATTTTAAACTAGTCTCAAACAATGTTAATATATGAAAAAAATTAAAAAAATGTTTGGTTATATATTTTATATATATATATATATATATATATATAACTACCTGTATCTACTTGCTTCTCCATCGGTAAAGTCAGTAGTCGCTTGCCAAACCGTGTGTTTTCTAGGTTGCGGATTGGTCTCTCTGAAGAACAGCGGTTGTTTATTAAGCTGAAATAAATATTAAGACGTCAATATATAATATGTATTATTTATTTCAGAATTAATAACATGTTTAGAACTGCGAGAACCGTAGTAATAAACACATAAATAGGAAAAGATGAGTACCACAATAATCAAGGTGCTGGGCCTGTTAACGGGACAATGGGCCTTGAGGCCCACGATAGCTTCCCATTCGAATTCAATTTTATTCTTTAGCCCGCCATCAAGTACTTCCCATACAATCTTGTGCTTTGCAAAGTAACATTTTGCCACTAGATCGCCTTCGTGCTTGGACACATACTGCCACAAACAACACGTTGAAAGTTAAAACTAGCAAAGTTTAACATTATTTTTGGGCAAAGTTTCTACATTTTTTTTATAATTTCAAATTTGGTTTCAACCCATTTCGACCTGAACCAATTTAATATTTTTTTTAATGGTCCGCTTTGACACATTCACATTTTGAACATAACCCGTTTTGACCCAACCCATTCTTACCAGCTATTTTTCTGTCCAAAGTATTTAAGATATTTTTTATAGTTTCAAAGTTGGTCATAGCCCGTTTTGACTCAAACCAATTCGATATTATTTTAGATGACCCGTTTTGACCCAAACTCATTTTGCTCATAACCTGTTTGACCCGCTACTTGGCACGGTCTGACCAAACCTTTTTGTCAAAAGTTTCAACATCTTTTTGTTATAGATTTAAAATTTAGTCACAGCCCATATAAAAAATAATCCGTTTTGACCCGACCCGTTCAGACCCGCTAGTCAGCCCAACCGGCCCACCCATTTTTCAAAGTTAAATAATTTATTAGTAAACGGGTCAAAACTGACTTATCTAAATAAAACCATATGAAAAGTGTAAAAGACTATGTACCTCCCATTTGCCAATCTTCAAAAGTACAGCTGGAAAGTTCGACGCCTTCAAGTTATCAACGGCCCCCGAGGCCGCAGGTCTTGCTTTAGCATCTTTCTTACTTTTGGCAATACGGGCCTCGTTAAGCTGCATTTCAATCAGTTTCAAAGCTGATGGAGTCTTTTTTAGCTTTAAGCCCAAAAGATTTGGTTCGTTAAGTGGATCGTATAGAGAATGTGGGACCGGGGGTTCGGTGACATGGCTCCACTGCAAATGTTAAAATACAAATGGTTAGGAAAAAATAAAAGGTATCAATGGGCTGAATTGAGATGACTAAGATTAGACAATGGGTCAAGTTGGGTCAACTCAAATGATACAGCGAGTCAAATAGAGTCAACTCAACTGATACAACGGGTCAATTTGAGTCAACTCAACTAACACAACAGGCCAATGTGAGTCAACTCAAATGACACAATGGGTCAGATAGAGTAAACTCAAATGATAAACGGGTCAATTTGAGTCTAATCAAATGATACAAAGAGTCAACGTGAGTCAACTCAAATGATACAACAGGTCAATGTGGGTCAACTCAACTGACAAGTCCACAACGGGCCAATTTGAGTCAACTCAAATGATTCAACGGGTCGATCTGAGTCAACTCAAATTATACACAACCAGTCAATTTTGGTCAATATGATAAACCTTGTTATTTTATTACTTTTTCTTTAATTAAAAAAAGCCATTTTGACCCGAAACAAATTGATAAATAATATTCTTGAAATAGTCCATTTGACCCAAACCAATAACCCATTTAAACATAAAAAGGTAAAAAAATAAATTAAAAAATTCCAAAATTCTTGGGTTTTTAATCTATAAAAAAATAGGTTTTATGTAAAAAAATCTCACTTAAACCATGCAGCATATTGTCAGTTTACCTGTCACTTTATCATAATCGTTTTAAAAAAAAAAAAACTATTGAATGAACAAGAATTAAAAGAAAATAAAAACCCTAATTATAAAAAATCAAGATTCCAAATATTTTTAATAAAAACCAAATCTTTTTTGTAAAACAACAAAAAACCTCGTTGGTTGTTTGTAAAGACGATGACTTCAGTCGTTTGTTATGGGGCAAGTCTTGGTCAATGTCGTTGACCGTCATCGGACGCTTTTCCGGTGCCGGTTCTTGCTCCGGCAATGGCGGCAATATTATTTGAACCATAATGATTGATGATATTATGCTTCAATCTCGTGAAATAGTAATGTGAAAATAATAATAATAATATTAATAAGCATCTTAATTGGGCAAATAAGTTAGGCCCATTAGGGTTATTATTTTTATTTTCATGGGCCTCCTATAAACTAGAAGACTCTACTAGAGTAGAGGTGTATAAAACCGGTTTTTTTCCTAACTGAACCAGTTTATAAACCAAACCGGTTGGGTTAAAGCCTGGTCAAAACCGGTTTGACTCAAACCGGTTCGCTTTATAAAGGTTTAGGAGCAAGAGAGGTCGACCTGGTCCAGGTCGGTTCGGCTTGGTTTAGAACCGATTTTCTTTTAACCGGTTTGGTTGTAAAAAGGGGAACCGGTATTAAAACCGGCGGTTTGGGTCGGGTTCATGAACCGGTTTGGGTGAAACCGGTTCGGGTCAGTTTGCTATGAACCGGTTTCAAACCGATTTTTTTTTTGTACACCTCTACTTTTCAGCAGGGGCGTAGACAACTTTTGGGGAGCAGGTTCGGACGAACCTGTGAAAAAGCCTTTTTAGTATTATATATTGATGTATTTTGACATTGCACCTATAGAAATTTTGGCATCGAGCCCGTAAAAACTTTACACCGAACCCTCAAAAACCTTTGACAATGAATATTATTAACCTACATTGCAATTACAAAATAATTTGTTAAGCCTATAAGATCACTTTATCAATTAAAAATAATAATTTGATAATTTGGAAGAAAATACAAGGTTTACCAACTTGAACAGATCACTTTATCAATTAAAAATAATAATTTGATAATTTGGAAGAATATACAGGGTTTACCAACTTGAACAGTAAACTAGTTTTTTTTTTTTTTTTTTTTTTGCAATTAATGGTTGAAATGAAACCGAGAAACACATTAATTTTACGTTAGCTTATGAACTAACTATTAAAGTTGGCTCATGCGTTACCCGCAACGACTGTAACTGTTGAGAGATACTTTTTATCAATGAAGTATGTCAAATCCGATTAGCATAATATGATTGGTGATGAACACTTAGAGTGATAATTTCATATGCTTTATTGAAAAAGATATGCTTTAAAAAGTTTCCATAGATGTAATGGATGCATTTCAAAATTTGAAACCCCATAGAGTGAAAAATTAATGAATTTCTATTATTGATTTTTGCTATTTTATTACATGACTCCATCCCGAACCGCTTAACCGGATCGGACAGAAAACCCGAACGTTAATGATAGACAAACGGTCATCCGTCCCTCAAAAATTTCCTAACCCATACAAAAAAAAAAAATCCTGGCTACACCACTGCTTTCTAACAATGTTACGTGTCACTTTTAACCGAAGCCTGAGGCCAAACACGAGAAAAGACCAACCCTGAACGAAGTATATTTGGTTGGTTTTGAACGGCCAATGAATAAAGCCCGGTCGTCCGCGATCGTAGACAGAGCTGGATAGCCCGAGACCACTATCTTCTGTTCCGAGAAAAACTCGTCGCCCGAAGACACATTGCAACATAACCCGGTTGGGATCGGATTCGAATATGAGAATTTTATATGCTTATTATTATTTTAAATGACTTATATTATTTTCTTTTTAAAAATTTAATGGATAAAAATAATTGTAGTCATTGTTTGACTTCAATTGTCACATTATAGCTATTGTGTTTTAGACTTTTAGTGGTTATTAACTTAAGAAATAAGAATAACCTTACGGATAGCAATTACCTCTTAATCTTATATGGATATCAAATAATATAATTTAGTTTTACTAAATATATTTTACCATATTTATAAGATATATCTTCCATTATACAACTAAACTTGCTGTAAATGACTTTGTTTTTAGAAATAATGAGTCACGATGATAAATATTAATGACTAATTCTATTACCATAAAATTGTTTCAACCTCTATTAAATGTTATATAATTAATTAATAAATTTCCTAGAAAATTATTATACTATAAATATACAAGATTCTATTCTTTTAATTTGATAATTGTCTTACATTTTTTCGATTTAACCTATCGGAAAAACACCATAGAATAGTAACCAAGTTTCAACTTTGTTCCAATTAAGTCACTCATATTTTATTTTGTCTCAATTAGGTCACTCAACTTTTAGTTTGTTTCAATTAGGTCACTTAGCTTTCAATTTTTTGTTCAAAAACGAGAGGGACAACCGTTATATTATTGTAAGTGATATATTTACCGATAAAAAATAAAAAATGTTGGTTTTAATGATGTTTTAGTTATTTATGAACATATAATATGAAGGTAAAAAAGATTGTACTAGAATATTTATTGAAAGTTGAGTGACCTAATTGAGCTAAAATTGAAAATTGAGTGACCTAATTGAGACACATTGAAAGTTGAGTGACCTAACTGAGACAAAATTTAAAGTAGAGTGACCTAATTGAGACAAAATAAAATATGAGTGACTTAATTGGAAAAAACTTAAAACTTGGTTACTATTCAATAGAGTTGTCCCTATATTATATAAGTGCATCTAACTGATACAACGATGTGTCCAATTTACATAAACGATTCAATATACATAAACCGTATATCTTATTTGCACATAAAACAATTTAATCATGACTTATTTAACTCATTTATGTAACCGAGAGAAACAAGAAATTGGCAAGTCAAAACGAGTAATGCAGTTACTAACCAGTTTGTAAGAAAGTTTGAAAAAGGTTATCGAGTTGAATATACAAATTTATACACTATATTTTTATTTTGAACGGGCCGAGCCTTGTAATTTTAGTACATGAAACACAACCTGTTTAATAAATGGGTTACATCAGTTTACTCAACACATCATGTTTAGTAAACGGTCTACACTTACTTACCGATAACATTATTATTATTATTATTACTACTACTATTATCATCATCGTGTCATGTCGTATCGTGTCTAAAAAAAACTTGAAACATCTAAAAAAACCTCAAATGGACAATAAAGTCATATGATAACATATGAAGAACATTAAAACTTGGCATTTAGGTTTCTGCAGTGACTATAAACTACATGAATGCAAAATATTTGAAAAAAAAAAAAAACTTGCAATTTAAACCATAAATACAACAAAAGATGATAAAGAGTAACAACAACAAAACAGTCCCAAAGCTATTAACTCTGCTAGAATTTGCAGCCCGTTTCGATCATCATGAAACGGGCTAGTTGGCCCGATTAACCTTCAGATAAGGCAAGGCGCCTATCACATTGTCGTAGTCACTGCGGTCAACTTGTACCTGTCGAGAGATAACCAAGTGATGTTACAAATGCATGACTGGTTTTATGTTGAAATAAGCAACATGTGATCTATTTGTTCAAGTGAATAGAAAATAAAGAAAATGATTAACCTATTCAAGATAATTAATGTGCACTGCACACAATATGCCGTCTCGATTGACTAGGGGTGCAAACGAGCCATGCCGTTCGTGAGCTACTCGAGATCGGCTCGTTAAAAGCTTGAATCGAGCGAGTTTAAACTCACTCGAGCCTAAAAATTAGTCTGTTTAACATATGAGCCAGAGCCCGAGCTGCACTTATTGAGCTTGACCTGGCTCGCGAGCCTAAACGAGCTTGTTATTTATATTATTTTTATTTAATATATATGTATATAATAATTATTACTATTGAAAATATAACTTAAAAATGTATACTATGCTATATATAAAAGTTATAATTAAAATATATAAAAAATAATTATAAATAATAAACGAGTCGAGCTCGAGCTTGAAAAACTACTCACGGGCTGAGCGCGTTTACACCCCTACGATTGAGTTTTTATCTCTAACGTGTCAAAAATGGTCAAACGGGAGAGTTATATAAGTTTCGATTTACTTCTTGCCCTATGCGCAAGTGTGCGACGACGCATAAATAGCATAAATAGCAACACATATCTTAGAAACTATGCCTAAAATTCAAGAAACACATCTTTTAGTTAACAGATTCGAACACTAACCAACTTAGAGAGACGGTTTCTCCGCTTAGCATTCTTCTTTCTAAGCAAATGCTGCTTCCCAGCTCTCCTCCTCACAATCTTCCCTGTTCCTGTTACCCTGAACCTCTTTGCTGAAGCCTGAATATGCAATTTTTAACATAAACTTTATCAAGGACTCGCAGTTCATTTTATTAAACGTAACTATAAAACACACCTTATTTTTAAAAAGCAGTCGACATTTACGCGACACGTCAGTTATTTAAAAAAGGGGCAATTGCATAATTAGGGGTGGGCAATAACCGAACTGAAAACCGACAAAAATGAGCCAAAAATCGGTTACGTTTTTTGTTTTTGTGTACCCTCGTTTAGCAGAATTAAAAGAAACAAAATCGAACCATTCATATATTCATTTATTTCTACCTATATACCTCCATTTTCATATATTTCTAGCTTTTATACCTTCATTTTATATAATTCTATGCTAAAAGTTGGTTTAGGGGTACTTGTCGGGGTTCGGGTGGCGTAAAGGAAATTAACCCAAAGACCGATCTGTTTATAAGTGGGCTGTTTGGATTTCGGGTAGGATGGAGCGGGTTAAAAATGGGTTGGGTTTCGGGTTACATTCAACCAACTGGTATAAATATTCACTAGTTCCAACAAGACAAACAATTTAGATCTTCTTGTCGGTCTCTTTCCAATGCTTACCGGTTGGTTTAATGGTAACTAAGGTGTGGTTCGATGACCTCTGCCCCTGCTACTCAATCAACAATCTAACAATACTAATAAAAGAAAATAATGAAGATGATGTGGCAATCTCACATTCATTCTAGGTCTAATCTCTCTTCTCATTCATTCTACATATCCATGGGTTATGGGCAAAATCATTTTGACAAATGGGTTATAATTTCCTTTCTAATCTTTCATCCTATCCTATCTCTCCATGGGTTGTGGGTCAAAATAATTTTGGCAAATGGGTTATAATTTTCTTTATAATTATCTAATTCCTCATCTTATTTGTTTTACATATCCATGGGTCATGGGTCAAAACTATTTTAACAAATGAGTTATAATTTCTCTTCTAATTCTCTAACTCTCATCTCATTAATCATAACTATCCATGGGTAATGGGTAAAAACAATTTTGGCAAATGTTGTATACTTGTATATGAAGAGATTTTTTCTAATTTGTAAATTTAAGATTATAGACTTCTTATTATTTGTACTATATATTTTATTTTCTTTTTACCATTAATTTTGTTATTTTTTTCAAATAACAGACCTTATTTATTTTTATTATTTTACAAATCCCGTGTAATACACGGGTTCAAAAGCTAGTTTTACAAATAAAAAATAATAATTTAAACAAGCTTGTTCGGGTTCACCCAAATCACGGATTTTCACCCAATAATCGAACTGCAAATCTTTATTCGGTTGGATATTTTCGGGTTTAGTTAATTTGGGTCTCGGGTCAGGTGCTGTTAAAAAACACACCCTTTGGTTGGCTCATAGGGTTGCAAACAAGCCAAACTGCTCACGAGCTACTCGAGATCGGCTTGTGAAAAGGCTCAATCAAGCAGAGCTTAAACGAGCCCGAGCCCAAAGTCAAGCCTACACAAAAGCTCGTTTAATAAATGAGCCCAGGCTGGCTTGCAAGCCTAAACGAGCCTGTCATTTATATAAATTTAAATTAATAATATATAAAATTATTATTGAAAAAAGAATATATAAAATAACTATAAATATTTAAAAATTAATTAATAAATAGTAAACAAGCCGAGCTCGAGCTTGAAAAACTATTCACCACCTGAGCTCGAGCTCCGTGTAAATTAAACGAGCTTAAAACTATAAAATTTAAGCTTAAAATTTTAGCCCATGTTTGGTTTTGGGTATCAATTGAACCAAACCGGACCAAAAACCAACATCCTAACCGAAATAACCGAACCGATTCTATTGCATATATCCCCTCTAAACTTATAAAATTGTACATTATTCATAAAAAAAAATTGCATTTTAGTTACAACTTTGCATAAAAATTAATTACAAAAATTTGATGGAAAATAATGAAATTAAATACTAATTAATAATTACCTTGTGGGTTTTCATCTTATAGCCTTTAGCAGCCACAACTGTGAGAGATTGAGGTTTTGGGTTATTAGGTGAAGACACAATTAAGGGTCTGATGGGAACAAGTGGTGAGAAGATAGAGACACTGTGTGATGATGATAAGAGGCTCACTTGGGTTGTTGGTTTCTTGGTGAATTGTGAAACACAAACGGTTGTTTGGTTTGTACGAGGTGGTTTGGTTGTTGTTAGGAGTGAAGTGCAAGTGAACAACGTTGAAGAACAAGATGCCATTGTTGTTGTTGGTTTGATGGATTGTGTTGTGTTGGTTTATGATGTCATCTGGATAAAATGATTTGGGGTTTTGATTGATGTAAGTGGGTTAATGGATAGTTGCCAAACATGGTTGAGGGATGAGAGTTGTTTGGTGTTGGAGTAGAGTTGGTCTTGTATCCAAACACTACAAATTGAAGTTTTGTAAAAGACGGTTTTACCCTTGTGTTTTTTTTACTTGTGTCATTTGCTCATGTTAAGGAGCATACACCATTTTTTTAATTTATTTTTCTCTGTTTATGTGAGATTAGCTCATTTGGTAGAGGCATATATTTTGGTTTAACATTGAGCAATGGCGTGTATTATTGGTGAAGATTATGAGTGACAATTTGTTGTTTGGAAAAAGATAAAAAAAACAACATTTTACCCCCTCCACTAATCTTAGACGGCACTTAAAAATAAGAATGGCCTCATTTGAGCCCCCCCCCCCCCCCCCCCGCGCTGAGGAGAATGATCGTGGTCATTCCCACTAGTTACTGGTCTCATTTAAACTAATTAATTTGTTTTTTTTTCTTATACCAGTGGTTGAAAGGTGATGTTAAATGATATAGGAAGAACTGACGTGACAAGCGAGATTGGGTTTTTAATCTTTACTAATTACACCCGGTGTCTTTGAACTAAAGGGTTTGTAATTCTTTAGATAGCTGACGATAGAAATTTCTGTTAAATCAATGCTATATGACTTGTTATACATCCTTTTGATTAACAAAAGAAAATAAACCTCCTCTTTATTCTTGCTTCAACAATTATCATGCATTCCTAGGTCAAACCCAATCAAAAACTTTACATCTTCAGATCCATTTTTATACATCTTAAGTTCATCTAAAACTCACATTCCTCTTCAACTTATAATTCCAATTATATGGTAATACTAATTAAAGGTGACAATCAGGTCGTGTTAAGTTGAAATTGACGATTCCAAACATGATCACACGTGTATGTATTCATCTTAAAGACATCAAGTCTAAATCAAACATGTTTAAAATCATGTTTGAATATGATTCACTTATCTAAATGAGACAAACAGGTTGGCTGATTACAAAGAACTTGTAATAAAGTTAAAAGTTGTAAACAAGTTGAGGAGTTATAAACCGAATCCGATTTTTTGCCAATTTAACACCAAATACTACTTTATCAATCATGTTACACTGTCAAACCAAGAACCTGATTATTTTCATCAGTAATATCATCACCATTACTAACCTACCTCATTAAACGTCCGATTCGTTTACCGGCCTATATCCGAATACGCCAAAGTCACGTTCAAACATTAAGTTGCACTCTGTAAAAAATGTAGCGGGTTAAAAGGTAACTTTTTCTTATTTACTTACCATTGGCCACATATGAATATGATGCTAGCAACATATATGCATGCTATTACCATAAACCAAAAAACAACCAAGTTGACTGTTTGCATAGTGAAAGCCACCAAATCAGTTTCTTCCAAAGAAAGCATAAAATTTTCAAAAAGAACATCCGGGTAAATAAACAAATTCGTGTCATCGAACTCCACTCAGTCCACAAAAAACAAATATCCAAAGCTCGTCGATGTTTGCTAGCAGTTTAGTGAAGGGGCAAAATCGGTTTTTCACATCCCCCAACTCGAGCTTTTGATGAAACACAGCATTAGTTTTCTATAAACCAAGGCCTTTGCGCTTTAAACCATTTCACTCAGGCAAAAATAAAGTTACAATCTTACCCTTTTAACCCGCAACCTCAACGACCTCGGGTTCACCGTCACTGTAATCTCCCCAACGCTTTAGCGGTTCCTCATCCACTGTTTTAGTAACGGTTTCGGGTGATTCAATAACATTATCAGTAGCCTTTTTTTCTACTTCAGGTTGACTTTGACCAACAGTTTCCACGTTTGACCCGTTGTTTTCTTCTGTTTCAGTACCAGTTTCCTGAAGAATTACTGATGGGGATTCTACCGAGTCAACCGGAGATACAACTGAGTCAACCGGGGACACAGGGAACCCGGTTTGACCAGATGCGAACCCGTTGATGGCGAGTGGGTAACCATTTGGAGAAAGAGGGTAGCCTTCGGGCGAAACCAGATAACCGTTATGAACCCACGGTTGACCCGGAACAAACTCGGCTGCATGCGGGTTCATGATTTTTGGAGGGCTGAGAAGACTGCCAGTTCCATCCACCACATGTTCAAACACGGGCTTATTACGTGGAACCCGGTTCGCGGATCGGTTATATCCACCAGCAAGCCGTGGCCCGTATGGAACCCTAGCTGTTGCTGACTGGTGTGGAGACCGACGGGCCGGGTTGACAGTGACCATTGTCGGTATGCTGACAGGTGGTGGTAGTATCCCTCCATGGTCATTTAAAGGTATCGGAAGTGACCCGAAAACCGGAATGTTAGACGGGTTAAAAGGCGGTGCAGCTGCAGAAAGCTTTTTGGTTATCTCTTTCCCATTTTCCCCATCGGTTGGTGATTTTTCTTCTTTTGGACCATCTTGACCCGATTCAGAATCCTCAACTTCTTTCAGGTCATCTTTTTCATCACTGTCTGCACTATCGGGCGCCAGTTTTTCAGGGTCGGGATTTTCGGGTTCGACCTTTTCAGGGTCAGCCTTTTCTGGCTCAGGTTCCACAACTACTTCTGTTTCTTCCTTCTTTTCATCTTCTTTATCAAGTTTTTCAATGTCGGTCTCGGGTTCTTTTTCAGTCACGACTGTGGTCACTGCAGAAGGGTCTTTTGGTAACTTTTCAGTCACGGCTTTCACGATGGTACCAGGTGCAGCTAAAGCAACTTCTTTGTAGGAAAAATGTTTTCCGGCTTCTTTAACGCTTATCGAACTTAAAACAGAACGCTTCACGGTTTGATCATTTGAAGCCGGGCTAGACGGGTTTGACTTTGGATTTGGGTTTGACCCGGAAGTTGGATTGGGGTTAGAAGGATTGGTCGGTTTTGGACTGAAGCTTTGACTTTTAACAAACTTCTTGGCTGCATTAGGTGGCGGTCCAGTTGGAGTAACAGATTCGGCAGCATTTGTCCTAGGTGATGTGAAATTAGCGGACTTCGACCGGTATTTTGACGATTGGGAAACATTTGTGAAATTTGTGTTTATTTTTGCAAGATTTGGTTTTCTAGAACTTAATGATTTACGGGCTGCTTTAGAGAAAGCTTCTTGCCATCCTTCATCCGAGTTGTCCACGTCAGCAGCATCACCAAACTGCTCCTTTTGGTTCTGCAGCTCAGGTAGGATCACCATATCTGGTTTTGTATCCACTTTATCTGTGCTGCTTTCGGATTTGATCTGTGGTTCAGATTTGGTCTCTGGGACGGGATGTTTTGGTGATAATACTTCATCCCTTTGAAGCTCATCGGTTACAAATTCCTCATTTTGTCCTGGTTTTGCTTTAAGCTGGATGATTGTAAGAAAATAAAATATTGTAAACCGACAAATATTAAGGTAATATGAAAATAAAACAGGCAGAAGGGTACCAGCTTTGCACGGGCTTGTTTCTTTTGGGCATCTCGTGCTTTCATATCTGCATCCGGGGCTATATAATCCAGCAAATCCGATACACTGATCCAAGAATATAAACAAATTAAAATCGTTTTAAGGTGTGTCTGTAATAAAAGAAAAAAGAAATCAAGTAAAATAAGAATGCACCTCAAGTGGCCTTTGCTAGATATAGATGCATCAGGCTTTGGGGTACCATTTCTTGCAGCTTCTTGTTGCTCAAGAGCCTTGGATTCAAAGTATTCAAGCCATGCAGCTGCGTCCTACAATATTGTGCGTAATAATTTACATTTGTGCATACACTGCATACTACTGAAGATGCATATACCCTGGCCTACACACCACATGTGGCATTTTTTGTGGCTTCGTACCCTTTGTGCATTAACTCACCACACGCACACATATAAGGACACTAATATAGAGTACGAACCTGGGTACGAAGATCTTCAGGCCCAAGTTTAGCCTGCAGTATCTGCAAAGTGGTCTGCTCATGCTGAACACTCAATGAGTAAGCTTCCATCAGCGACAGAGCAATAGCAATGGCATGATAGCTAGCAGCAGTCTGAAAAAAACATATGTGTTTTAATAAATATTCCAAACTAACATTATGCATTCACCAAAACAAACAACATAAAACTGTATTGTAAAAGATTACTTGTATGTGGTCAGCTCCAAGTAGCCTTTGATTACACTTGAGAGCCTCATGAAGGTACCTAAGGGCAACATGGACATTGCCTAAACCTTCTTCCATCATTGCTACATTTATGTAGGTAGCCGCAGTGTTTGGATGAGATGGCCCACATGTCAAATGCAAAAGATACAGTGCACGATTCACGTACCTAAAAAACACCAAATAGATAAAACCCTAAGGTTAGTTTTGTCTTTGGTAAAACTGTATTGACTGCATACTAATGAGCATACTTTAAAGCTAGCTCTGTGTGTTGGAGACGATAGTAGAACACCGCCAGGTCACCATAACTCTTCATTGTATCGGGATGATCAAATCCGAGTTCTCTCTCGTTTATATCCAAAGCTTTTTGCTGATAAATGGTAGCCTAATAGAAAAACCATGGTTCTGTGAACCATTCGTGCACCGTTCGAAGTTCGTTTACTTGATATCAAAACAAACATGAACACAACTTTTGGTTCATTTAATTAAACAAACATGAACAGATGTCTTGTTCGTTTCATGAACATTCAATTATGCTAGTTCATTTACGTTCAGTTATGTTCATTTGTTCACATATTGGTTCAACTATAACTAGTACTAATATATATTTAATATCAATTTGAATTTCATACTTGAAAAACCATTATTTAGAAATATTTGTTTAATTGGATGTAATGATCATGGTAATCTAGACTTTAACTTGGGAATACGTTGACTTTTGGTAGGTGGTCGTTTACGTTTGTTCATTTATCTTCGTGAACTATTTCTTTAGAATATTAACAAACGAACATTAACACGTTCATTTTCTTAACAAACGAACAAGAAAAGGAAAACACGTCTGTTTAAGTGTTCGTGTTCGTTCGTATGCTCGGTTAAAGCAAAAACGGGCACAAACATGCTCCGCTGGTGTTCGTTTACAAGCCAATGTGCATGTACCTGATTAAAATCCCCAGTATGATAAAGCACCACAGCCAAAAGACTGTAAGCTCCAGCTGTCATCCAATGATAAGGACCACAGACAGATACAAGTTTTGTGAGTGCCTGCAGAAACCGGGTTAGAAATTTTATTTAAATAACTTAAGAGATAGCTATAGTAACCAATACTATTAATAACTTAAAAGACAAGAGATTATTTTACCTTAGTTCCATAGTTGACAGCATCCTCTAGTTTGCCTTTATCCAATGATGTTTTAGATGACTCTAAAAGCGTACGTCCATCCGCAGAGGAGCATGCAACATGCTGCATGATAATAATTCAATTCTTAATTCATGTTAAGATACACTATTAGCAATAGGAGTTAAGTTAACATGTCATATGTTTGACCTTATATATAGGAGCCATGCTAATAATATCTGTCTTTCTAAAAGGAGAAGCTGAATCCATATCATAATCCCGTGGAACCAGCTCAAGACCAACCTAGTGGTATAAGCTTTAAAAAATTTAATATTTCAAATATTCATATAAGATAATTTACGATTAATGATTTTATTCACTCAATACCTTGTGGCAAAGCCCTCGAAGAATGGAAAACTTACGAAGATCGGTACAACTTTCGGTTTTCAACTGATATGCGAATCTTTTGGACAAAAAGCATTCAACCCACTTCCATTTTAAGTCATCTTCATTAGCAACGGGCGTTCCTAACAACAGATTTAAGCATGATGCTATTGATACAGATAGATCAGAAATATTATCAACAGCAGCCACCACTGCTTGCAAGATATGCTTATAAGCTCGAACAACCATCTCATGAATACATAGTGATTGCACATGAGGGAGCTTGTCTGCAAGTTCAACCTGATAAAACCGATTCGTATTTGTAAGTTGTAGGTATAGTGGTATATAACAGTGATAACTGGAGGTGACAATTTCGACCTATTTACTTATAATTTATGAATGGCTTAAATAGGCCTGTAAACAAACCGAGCGTTCAGTGAACTTATAGACGGGTAGCTCGTTTATATAATAAACGAATGAACATGAACATCACGAACATGAATTCTTGTTCATTCATTTATGTGTTCGTTTGTGTTTATTTATGTTTGATACTTTACGTTTGCGTTACAATTTAGTCTAGTTTAAATAACTTTTTAGGCCCAATATACTGTTTTCACATTTACTTTTAATTGGTTTTAGATCAATTATGCCCATTCTTCTATGTTCGTTTGTGAACCGTATGTTTATACTACTAACGAACAAACATAACCTAAGATGAACACATTCATTTTCTTAATAAACGAACACAAACAAGAAAACCCTGTTCATTTACTTGTTTATGTAAGACCGTTTGTTCGGATAAAGTTAAAGAAAACGAACACGGACATGCTCCGTCGGTGTTCGTTCGGTTCGTTTACAAGCCTACTTAATAGGAAATGAGTCAAACGGGCAATAACACGTATCTTATGTAACATCAGTTGCGTATACAAACCAACCCAGCCCGTTTTGACATGTTACCAAATCTGCCCATTTTGCCACCTCTACGGTTCTACTAAAAAGTAAAAACCAACAAACGGGCCTTGAAGGAAGAAATACCACGCGGCCCAAGGAGCCCATCTGCAAACCTCTTGTGTGCATAAAATCAGTCAGTGTTCTTCCATCAACAGGTGAAAGTTCAAGAGATCCAAAATCAGCCACCTAATAAAAGATAAAAAATGCAATTACTCAACACACTTGATGCCAATAAGAGTATATATAATAATGTAAGTGATTAATTTCAAACAAGCTAACCAACTTCGGGAGTGCAGTATTGTCATAGTACTTATGTGCCATTTCAATCAACTCATCAGGTGACTGCCAACACACATTAAATTAGAGATGAACTAATTATCCATTGATTATATTATAAATGTTTAACAAACCTTAAGGTGGAGACCAGTTTCTGATTCTTTAAGTTGCAAATAAGCTGCTTCAGAAACCAACTTTCTCCACATCTTTTCCTTTTCTTCATCCAACTCTTTATTGCCACTATATTCTGAATTACTGTTTGTGGCAACTTCTTGTTCCACTTTGCTGCTTTTATCATCAGATTTTTTCTTAATTTCCTTCAGTAATCCCTTACCGAGACCCTTAACCGCTGATTCTGACTTAGCTTCTGCTGTATTCTTAGAATCTGATTTCCCTGAAGCTTGGTTTTGTAAATGTTGTACCCAACATGCTCCAAGCTCCCATCTGATAGATTTTGTGTTTTTAGAACCTTCTTCCTCTAATTTCTGCAAACTTTCCTCCAATACTTTATTCACCAAGATCTTAGCTGAGTGCAAATCATCAGAACCAGATGGTGATGATGTGGATGACTTGTGTAATAGCATTCTCAAACTGATAAAACCGTAAGAAAAAGCCATTAGTAATCAAAATAAGTCGTCATGAAAAAAAGCATATCAATGAATAATTAGTGTTTGAACGATAGCAATTCCATTATAGCCCTTTTGTCTAAGAAAACAAAGCTTATAATTTGTGGCAAGATTGACTTTTTAACTGACCTATTGACATTTAAAGCACCAGCACCTCCTTCAGGTTGATCCTCAATGTCAATATCCTGAGGAATTGGTTTCCCGTCCCAGTTAACCTCAGCATCAACTTTAACAACCGCTGTATAACCACAATGTCTAACAACCACTATGCCTAGAGTAGACGTATCCTGCATGATAATGCTACAATGTTTCAGAAATAATATAAAATGACAAAAAAAATTCACCAGCAAATTGTTTAAAATACTAACATGAACAGTTGCACTCTCGTCTGCTGTTACACCTTTAATCAAGTTTCTTTTAGCAAGTTCCTCTTGCGACAATCCAAGAACACGACTTCCATCATTCTTACCATCAATCTTTGTGCTTGCGTCCGCCACGTCTCGTGTAACCTTAATAACTAAATCTCCAACTCTCTCCTCATGTAAAACCGAATCAGTGGAATCATGTGAACTACAGTTGCTACTTTCAGCAAGATTCTTAATAACAGCCACTGCTTTTAAAACCGAAACATCAACAAACAGACAGTGAAGTAGAAAAGCTTTCCTATCTCTAACTTGTCTTTCTTCTTGAGTTTTACAAGGCATTGCTGCTAAAATTGCAAACTCTTTTGCCCATTGTCTATGATCATGTTTACCATCTCTTCCTTGCCCGCCACCATTTCCTCCCCAGTTTTCATCTTCTACAGGTAGTGGTGGAAAAAATGATGGGTTGTCGGCAACAACTGGCGGCACTGCCCATGTGTTTGCTCTAAAACCGTAAGGAAGATTTCCAAACTGGCACAAAAACATACATTTCCATTAAACTTAACACAAATTTGGTGCTAAAGTGATCACTAACACTGTAATAGAACTTACTTTATTGTGCTCAATGAAAGCTTTCATGAGAGCTTTGTATGCCTGCAGTTGAACACATTTGTCGAACACTTTTAACAAAATTGTACCCAAAACAATTGTGAAGTTGACAAACTGTGATCAGCTATATAGATGCAGTCAGTTTTTACTTACACTATCAAAGGTCCTACTTATCTGCTGCAATATTCCAACTAAAGAATGACTGGAGATATTTCGCTTTCCAGCAGGATAGAACCCTTGTTTAGAGGCAACAATTGTCATCGGCTTCCCACTACAAACTCGTACCTGCAAATGAAACAATTACACATCAATCAAACTCATTTTAGCAATGGTTCATACACAGGGGTGTAAACGAGCCCAGCCGAATCCGAGCTCGTTTAGCTCGAGCTCGACTCCTCTTAATTTAAGAGGCCTCGAGCTCGACTCGTTAGAGCTGTATTTCTAAAGCTCGAGCTCGGATAGTGAGTAGTTTGTCAAGATTGAGCTAGGCTCAATTAATACTTTTTAATTATTTTATTATTTTATTTAGTTATTTTTATAATTAGGATTTTTATATATAATATATATTACTTAATTAATTATATACTACGTTTATATGTAATGATAGTTCTTTTATAAATATAATAAGTAAAAAGTATATAAATAAAAAGCTTGTTTAGGCTCGCGAGCCGACTCGAGCTCATTTACTAACTGAGCCTTAGCTCGAGCTCATTTAAGCGCCGCTCACTTTGAGTTTTTAACGGTCTGAATCAGGCTAGCTTACTAAATGAGTCTTATAAAAAGCTCGAGCATGTTTAAGCTCGGCTCAATTTGAGTTTTTAACGAGCTGATCCCGAGAAGCTTTCGTTTACACCCCTAAATATATTAGGTAAACTTTATACAAATAAAAAGCTCGTTGCAAGGCGAACTTGAGATCGAAATGTGAAGCTCGGCTCCAGCTCGTTAAGCTCAGCTCGATTTGAGTTTTTAACCAGCCCATCTCGAGCAGCTCACGAACCGCTAGGCTCGTGTACACTACTAAATCATACAATTACATAGCAAGTAAACAAAACACAAGGAGAATCTCACATCAATCTGAAAGAAATCATCATCTGTTTTATCTTCAAGGAACGGACGAGCCGATCTCTTAATATCTGCAACATAATCACGCAAACTATAAATCACTCGCTAGTTTCAATTCATCACTTATAACATTACAGAGCTAAATCTAATGCAAATAGATTATACATTAAACAAAAATTCAAATCAAAGTACACTGAATCGGAGGCGTAAGGTGCGCGAACGAGAAGAAGTCGTAGAACTGTCCGAGCCGCGGCGGCGGATAGATCTCCGCCGTCGGATCACCTTTCTCCGATTGATCTGAACCTTCCGTCTTCGGTGATTTCGCGCCATTTTTCTTCTCCTGACCGGACTCTTCATCACTGGAAACTGACCGGTTCACCGTAGATCTACCGGCACCCGTGTTCTTCGGACCGGTGGTTGAACCGCCGTACGCGGTGGTGCAGGCGACGATGTCCAGTAACCGTCTGACGTGTCCGACGGCGAGATGTTCGGTGTAATCCTCTGTGTTCAGTAAGAGATATGTTTTCGTTTTAGTCCCTTGGGTTTTGAAAGTTGGCAGTTTAGGTTATTAAAGTTTTTAAGTTGGATGAGCTGGAAGGTTACCTTCAACGACGGTTAACTGGCATGGTTTGAGAGAGGAGATTTCGACGGTATCTTTTAGCCTCGGGCCACGCACCTGTCAATGTGTCAAATGTCAATTTTTTTATTTAATAGTCAACAAAAGGCCGCAAGCGGTAAAACTCAAACGTCTTTAGAATCAAACATCATATCATAAAAATCACGGTCTTCTTGTATTGAACTATCCGCCGCCGCGGCTCGGACAGTTCTACGGAGAAAGGTGATCCGACGGCGGAGATCTATCCGCCGCCGCGGCTCGGACAGTTCTACGACTTCTTCTCGTTCGCGCACCTTACGCCTCCGATTCAGTGTACTTTGATTTGAATTTTTGTTTAATGTATAATCTATTTGCATTAGATTTAGCTCTGTAATGTTATAAGTGATGAATTGAAACTAGCGAGTGATTTATAGTTTGCGTGATTATGTTGCAGATATTAAGAGATCGGCTCGTCCGTTCCTTGAAGATAAAACAGATGATGATTTCTTTCAGATTGATGTGAGATTCTCCTTGTGTTTTGTTTACTTGCTATGTAATTGTATGATTTAGTAGTGTACACGAGCCTAGCGGTTCGTGAGCTGCTCGAGATGGGCTGGTTAAAAACTCAAATCGAGCTGAGCTTAACGAGCTGGAGCCGAGCTTCACATTTCGATCTCAAGTTCGCCTTGCAACGAGCTTTTTATTTGTATAAAGTTTACCTAATATATTTAGGGGTGTAAACGAAAGCTTCTCGGGATCAGCTCGTTAAAAACTCAAATTGAGCCGAGCTTAAACATGCTCGAGCTTTTTATAAGACTCATTTAGTAAGCTAGCCTGATTCAGACCGTTAAAAACTCAAAGTGAGCGGCGCTTAAATGAGCTCGAGCTAAGGCTCAGTTAGTAAATGAGCTCGAGTCGGCTCGCGAGCCTAAACAAGCTTTTTATTTATATACTTTTTACTTATTATATTTATAAAAGAACTATCATTACATATAAACGTAGTATATAATTAATTAAGTAATATATATTATATATAAAAATCCTAATTATAAAAATAACTAAATAAAATAATAAAATAATTAAAAAGTATTAATTGAGCCTAGCTCAATCTTGACAAACTACTCACTATCCGAGCTCGAGCTTTAGAAATACAGCTCTAACGAGTCGAGCTCGAGGCCTCTTAAATTAAGAGGAGTCGAGCTCGAGCTAAACGAGCTCGGATTCGGCTGGGCTCGTTTACACCCCTGTGTATGAACCATTGCTAAAATGAGTTTGATTGATGTGTAATTGTTTCATTTGCAGGTACGAGTTTGTAGTGGGAAGCCGATGACAATTGTTGCCTCTAAACAAGGGTTCTATCCTGCTGGAAAGCGAAATATCTCCAGTCATTCTTTAGTTGGAATATTGCAGCAGATAAGTAGGACCTTTGATAGTGTAAGTAAAAACTGACTGCATCTATATAGCTGATCACAGTTTGTCAACTTCACAATTGTTTTGGGTACAATTTTGTTAAAAGTGTTCGACAAATGTGTTCAACTGCAGGCATACAAAGCTCTCATGAAAGCTTTCATTGAGCACAATAAAGTAAGTTCTATTACAGTGTTAGTGATCACTTTAGCACCAAATTTGTGTTAAGTTTAATGGAAATGTATGTTTTTGTGCCAGTTTGGAAATCTTCCTTACGGTTTTAGAGCAAACACATGGGCAGTGCCGCCAGTTGTTGCCGACAACCCATCATTTTTTCCACCACTACCTGTAGAAGATGAAAACTGGGGAGGAAATGGTGGCGGGCAAGGAAGAGATGGTAAACATGATCATAGACAATGGGCAAAAGAGTTTGCAATTTTAGCAGCAATGCCTTGTAAAACTCAAGAAGAAAGACAAGTTAGAGATAGGAAAGCTTTTCTACTTCACTGTCTGAACCTTCCGTCTTCGGTGATTTCGCGCCATTTTTCTTCTCCTGACCGGACTCTTCATCACTGGAAACTGACCGGTTCACCGTAGATCTACCGGCACCCGTGTTCTTCGGACCGGTGGTTGAACCGCCGTACGCGGTGGTGCAGGCGACGATGTCCAGTAACCGTCTGACGTGTCCGACGGCGAGATGTTCGGTGTAATCCTCTGTGTTCAGTAAGAGATATGTTTTCGTTTTAGTCCCTTGGGTTTTGAAAGTTGGCAGTTTAGGTTATTAAAGTTTTTAAGTTGGATGAGCTGGAAGGTTACCTTCAACGACGGTTAACTGGCATGGTTTGAGAGAGGAGATTTCGACGGTATCTTTTAGCCTCGGGCCACGCACCTGTCAATGTGTCAAATGTCAATTTTTTTATTTAATAGTCAACAAAAGGCCGCAAGCGGTAAAACTCAAACGTCTTTAGAATCAAACATCATATCATAAAAATCACGGTCTTCTTGTATTGAACTATCCATCCCCCCCCCCCCCCCCCCCCCCCAATGTTATATGTGAATTTGTAATAATTGAACCTGAATCTTTACTAAAAAAACTCAAGTTCCTATCGCTACATCACGTTGAAAACAATGGTTTTCTTTTAAAAATGTACTTTAATTAATAACACGATAAATATCATAAAAACAAAGTCATTTTTATATTTCATGCAATTGTTTTAATAAAAAAATTTTCACTTTTCTAAATATATTTAAAAGTATTTTAAATTAAAATTAATTTATTAAAGTTGCTGAAAGTATCAGAAAAGGCATGATAAAATTATTAAACTCAATATTGCGTTGTTAAAGTTTTTAAAAACATATGTTTTAATTAATAACTTTTTTTATTTCGAACTATAACTTTTTATATGTAAAGTAATTGTTTTTTTATCTTCTTTTATTTTTAAGATTTGAACACAAAACCTCCCAACACTTTAGTGTTTCAAAGGTTTTGTCTTTACTATCGGACTACCAATCTATTGGTAATTGTCTTTGGTACAAATTTTCACCGTTATAAAAAATGTACAAGTTTTTTAACTTAAATTATATATAATAAGGTCATAAATATTAGAAAAGCACGAAGAAATCTCTTTAACTCAATTTTGCAGTATTAAAGTTTTTAAAATTAATTATAATTATAATGCAAGTGCTAAAAAAAGTTAAAATTATTGTTTTTTTAGTTTTTATTTTTAAGATTGTTAAATTAATATAAATTTTCTATGAAAAGTGTCAATTTCTTATATTCTAATATTACTATTTTGTGAGTGTCACTTTAATCAAATCTTAAGACTAATTTACCTATTGGGTACTAAGTCATAATTTTAAATAGTTTTTCATAAATACGTGTACTTTAAACAAGTTTAAAAACTTTCTTGTCTAAAAAAATTGGATTGAGTTTTTTATTTTTTTAATTTTTTTTTTTGCATTGCTTAGAGATTTTAATATAAAAAAGTTTGATTGAGCAACTTTATCTTTTAAACGAGAGTATGTTGTATTTTATTTAATAACACTAACCTTTATTAGTATGATAAAATTGTGACATTCGTCAATTTCGGATCTTGTTTGTATTCGTTTTTATATTTGTTTATTATGTAAACTGACCCGATTTGTAAACCGAAGCTTATGTTATAATCAAAATGATGGATTTATGTTACAATATTGTTTCACACTTGTTGGGTCTTGAAAACATCCTACCTTTATTTTTATTTTTATTTATTTATTTTTTTTTTTTTGTGTTTTTGTCTTAATCCATTTTGCATGAAAACGCTTGTGTCTCACACCCAAATTTGATCACCAACATTACCCTATATATACACCACCTTTCCTCTTCATTTTCCCTTGCTACAACTCCAAAAAAAAAAAAACTCTCTCAAACATCAAAGATTCAAGGTTATCTTTTTAAGTGTTCTTGAATGTTTTTAGTATTTCATTTTAATTAGTTTATGTAGCCTTATTAATATTTGTTTATGGTTGTACAACATATATCGAATATACACCCCTTGTTTACCTTTGGTAGTTACTTCTCCGATTCCGGTCAGTGAGGTTTCGGACCTCATAAGGCAAGGCTTCATGGAGGACTTCGTGTCCTTGATATATATACATCTATATAACTTGTTCATACATATTAATCTTGCTTATTTTAGTTTGTTGGTCATGTTTACAAGTTCCATGGTTATGGGTTTTTAAGAGTCTATGCTTCGGTTTAACCGTAAATAGCTCTAAACCGTAAACCGAACTTTGTTACTAGTTTTGTTAAATAATTGTTTAAACATACTTATTGTTAGATCTAAGTTTCTAAAATCATTTTTACAAATTCTATGGTTATGGGTTTGTAGAATCTTACCTCAGTCTTAACCCGAAACACGATCCGAACCGAAAACCGAACTTTTGTTTAAAGACTTTATTGTTAACTTTTGGTTGTAAAATTTAAAGTATTTTTTTTATTTGTACATTATTATACAAGTTCTTTAGTGTTTGGACATGTGGAAACCATCTATGAACATGTTGTGAGATGGAAACCGAACCAAACCGATTCTTACTCGCTTAAGACACACAAGTGTGTTTTTTTTTAACCATCAAGACTTGTATATTTCTTTAAAAATAGTTACAAATTGATTTTTAAATATTTTCTTAAGTACTTTGAAATGTTGGATCCAACTTGATCTCATAACAAAGTTTGGACCGACAAAACCGAACACTCGCTTAACGTGCGTTGTTAGTTCTAAAACAATGGAACTACATACTTGGTTAAGTCTTATTAAATTTTATTGAGTTATCTCATAACATTCAATATTTTGGAAAGTTGACTTTGGGTTTAACCAATTATCAAGACCCGAACTGACAACCCGAACACTCGATAAAAAATAACCGTTTTAGTATCTTCATTCCAAAGGGATTTGTATTCTTGCATTTTACCCACCTTATTACTTAACATAGGTTGAGTAAATATTAAGGTTAGATACTTTAACCCGGTTTCGGGCAAACTTACATTTTTAAAGAGTTATTATTATAAATTCTTAAATAGTTACATTTTAAACCTTGAACTTTAATTATTTACATTTCTCAACATTTATTTTGTTTAAATACCTTCAAGACAACCTTTCTAAATTCAAGACTTCTTTTCTTTTTAGGCATTGTGTGTTAAACTCGTCGTTCCGACAAATCTCCAAATTATCATCTTTCAAGTTTACTACTTGAATGTGAGTACTTCATACCCCATTTCCATCTTTTATTTTGGGGGTGACATTTCATACCTATTCAACAAAATGCTTTATATTTGAATCTTAAACCACAAACGTTGTTGTATACTTTACCTAAATAATTGCTCGATTTGGTGTTCTATCCTTATATGCCTATGTGTTTATCGCTTTTAGTTGGTGGAACTATAAAATCCTAGACTATTTGGCATCCCCTTATAGCAAGGTGTCGTTAACGTCATGCAATTAACGATAACTATAAAATCCTAGACTATTTGGCATCCCCTTATAGCTAGGTGTCGCTAATGTGTTTAGCGATATCTATTTATCCAAATTACCACTTTTATTTATCGTTTCGTATGCAAGTTTTGTGGCTATCATTATTATATACTAATATGATTAAACTTATGAATTGTTCACCAACCTTTGTGTTGACAAACTTTATTTTATGAAATGTTGCAGGTTTGCATCCTGGTTGATTTATGATTGTGAAGAAAACGACATCAAAGACCTTAGGATATTAGTAAAAATGAACAATATCAAATTTGCCATATTTTGTGATATCTTGTTTATGGTTATTTTATGGATAATTGTTATGTGACATTTTCAATGTTGTGAAATGAAATGAGTTTATTAAATACTGTCACTTCAATTAGTGTCATGTGCTTATGGACAATCGTTATACACCGGCATGTTCCGCCGCCTTTGGTCGGGGTGTGACAAAAATACTGTATTTCATATACTTTAGCGTATATTTAATGTTGTTTCTTTAACATCTAATGCATCTAATATATACTTATAAATCCATCTAGCCCGTCTATTACATGATTTAAATATCGATCTTTGAGGGTAGAAAACATCTATTACGCCACCAGATACCATTAAGCCAAATTACGTTGCATGTTTATAATATCCTGTCTAGTTGTCATTATATTTTGCTATTAAACTCATACTCATTATTTATTCTTGTTAAAAAAAATTAACTAACATTTATGATCAAAGTACAACAAGCCTAATTGGATCAATTCAAGATTGCTATGGTTTCCAACTTTTAGCAGCATTGAAACCACAAACTATTTCTAGGTCAAACAAAAGTACAAGAAGATAATTAAGTTATTAACCAACTTTTTTTTTTACTTTTTTTTTAACATGAAATAGATGGGATGCGTTAACATGACATATGCTTTGTCCTTATTAAGTAGTAAAATCCACTTTTAACACAACATACATTGGGGACCAATAATACTCAAAAGTTTATAAAGGTTTCTAAAAACCTAAAGTTGTGAAGGATTATAAACTATAAATTCTAAACATAATAAACTATTATTTCTTAAATATAGTTTATCATTATTATGATAGGATGTTGCTCTAGAATGGTTATTTTTTTTAAAAAGTTTGTATTAAAACTAAAATTTTTGTTGAAGCTTCAAATAATGGTAAGAAATTTATAAGTATTTTTTTAAAAGCAATAATAATCAAAGGGTTATAAGTGTTAGTATTTTCTTAATAGAAAATATAAATTTTTATTTTTGTTATCATATGATCTTCCAGAATGGATGAAGTGTTTGCAAAAGTTTGCAAGAACACTAAGCATATTGTTAAGATTTTTAGAAGGGGTAAAAAGTTTATAAAATTTTAAAAAGGCTATAATTTTTCTTATTGAACTTGTTTGATAGAACACAACCCTTAAACTGTGTAATTAACTTTACACAACTTTCACAGTGATGATCAATTGCCACTTAAGAGTTAAGACCATCTTCGGTCATAGAGGAGATGGACTCGTCCATGTTGGTACAACGGGTCGCCTAATTCCTCTTTCTTCTTGTATCTCCTCCTCTCTCATGGAACCCGCCTGATCCGCCCTTACAAGAAGTATTAACTCTTGCGGGGCCCTCCTCCAACGTTGCCCCTCATGAACGGCTCCACATTGTTTTACAAACAACTCACAAGCGTATTTAATACTGCTTCGTTCGACATAGTAAAACATTTTTTGTTTTTATTTTAATTGAAATTTTGTGTGCATTATGACCCAAATTTAGAATATACTGAATTTAATTAACTGTCTTGATTTTAAATGATTGTACTCCAAAGTCCAAATATTAACTTGTAAAAATATACCAAGCCTAGGCCCTGTCCTCAAACCTTCTACATACAAGCCACACTATGACTGTCTCAACCATGGGGTCCACTTGATTTCATGTTTGGGTAATGTATTGAATATGATAAAACATCATGTCAAAATAAGCATACTATGTTTTTCTTTTATGTTTATTCGGTGAGTGACTGGTAAACATGTAGAATATGAAATCAGGAGTTCAATAAATGTAACGTTTAGTCATTAAAAAAACTTAACTTTTAAATATCAAATACGCAAATAGATTGACATCATTTAACATTCTAATCATGTGCATTCAGTTAAACATTATATGCCTTAAAATTAAAATTGGCAATGTTTTTATCATACCTCATGTGACAAAGAGTAGTTGGTCAGGTGACACGCCTCTACATGAACGGCTAAAAGCTTCCGAACATCTAAGATCTTGTCTGTCGATATTCCCTATCGCCACACACAAAAAACCCGGCCAAACCAGTCACTAGTGAATTTATGGAAGGTCAAATTAACACAAGAGTCAAATAATTTCATCTAGTATCTCGTGATACATTTTTTAAACCTGTCACTAAAATGAATCTTAGCTTCATTCAGTAACATACCGGGATTTAACTCTTTAAGCCCTAATTTTATTACAACCACACACGTGTAACTGTATAAGCAATAACTGTATAATTCGTTTACCTTTAGCGTCACTAGCGATTCTTCCGGCGTTTCCACCCCAATTTCAATAACCGTTGGTAACACTATAAAAAAAATTATATATTTATTAGAAAAAAATAATATAAAAAAAAAAACTTATGGAAATCAAGAAAATAATCACTAATCATGTAAATAAAATGTAGGCTTGTTTTATGCTCCCTATACTTAATCTCTCAACTCACAATTTTACCATGCCTCTTATAAATTACATTAATATAATATTATTAACTATTCGTTATTTGATGACACAGTGACAGAGACAAAGCCTGTTGACACTCCCAGAAAATAAAATATGTCATCATAACTTCTTAATACATACCTTTCTCTTCCTTCTTCTTCTTTTCGCCTTTCGGTTTATGCGGTTTTCCGTTTCGAGCTTTCGGGGCCATAACCGCAATGTGGGGGGGACTTAATTAAGGTTGAAAATGTTCAAATGAGAATTTTGGTTGAGTAAATGAAGAGGTATGAGAAAGTGTTAAGTGTAAGTGTGTGTGTGTGTAATATTATTGGAGAGGATGAGTTTATAAGAATGGGGGTGGGAGGATAGGATAAGGTAACGGAGTAGACGGAGACAAATGGATGGATGTATGTATATGTGCTAATGACTTAACTGGCTCTTGCTTCTTCTAAAAGATTAGTGTGTGTCTTGTTTTGAAGGGTGGCGATTTTAGGCCTCTAGTTTTACTTTGTTGGTTCTAGATGATAAATAAATAGTTTTTATGAGTGATTGGTTCTGGATTATGTTTTATTTTATATTAATTTTTCTAATGGAATTTTTTATATATTTTATATTCGTTTTAATTACTCTACTAATAACTCGAAGGTTGGGGTGTGCATCAAACAAAAATATCGGATCGTAAACCGGAAAAAAATCGAACATGTATAATTGATGATATTTTGGTTTATGTTTTTGTAAAAATCAAACTTTTGATTTGGTTTCGGTTTTGCGTGTAAATGAAATGGAAATAACCGAACCGAACCAAACTTATGAATTTTTATTTTTTTATTTTAAGTCATTTATAATGATTTAATATACAGTTTAACTCAAATAGTTTAGCCTGAATGCATGATAATGAAGTAAATGTGTTAACTAATAGAAAAAATTTAGGTCTAGATTTATTAATTTTGGTCAACTTTTTTTGTAGCCTAAAGTTTTCCAGCTCGAATGGCAAAATTGAAACCAAGCCCAACTAAAAACTTAAACCAAAAACATTGAAAACTGACCTTTATTTTAAAATCTAAAAACTGAAACGACTCATGCACATCTTTATAAGAAAGTAAAAACGTTAGGTACGTTGTTAATAAAAACTTCGACTTATTGGATGTGTGGTCCAGGTTAAAGTACCTAAAATGTGACATGTGTAACCTAATTATCTGGATGAAAAAAAATGGGTTGATGGTTGTAATAAAGTTGTAATTAGATTAAACGGGATATAGGTAGTAAATAGTGTTGGTGCATATGCGTGACCTGTTGAGAAATGCACCTTTTTATTATAATAACATTAAAAATATAAACATGTGATATAAATACAAATATAATAAAGTCATATCTTACTTTCTCCACGATTAACAAGAATGTTCAAACGACCAAGAAATTGAAGCAAACATAAAAGCAGGTGTTGGACATAACTCATAAGCAATGTGGTCGATCTTACGGTTGAACTATGTGTCGACCATCAAAATTGTGCATTAATGTGTTAACAATAGTTGATTAAAACAATATAAGAACCACAATTGACAAGACAAATAGGCTTTGATTGTGTTTGCATAAATTAATGTCAAAACTCAAATCAACAACATGCTTACACATCTTTTGATATACTGGAACACGTCAATGTAAGAAAGTAAAAATGTTTGGTATGTTGTTAATAAAAACTTCAACTAATTGGATGAGTAGTTAACCAAGTCACTTGTTTGGTTAACAAACTATAATGATGAACTTGAACCTGAACTTGACCTATATATGTATTCATGTAAAAAAGAACAACTTTAACCTAGTTAACCTAGACCAACTTGAAACTGGATGACCTAAAAGGCGGCGTGCGTAGTATAATTATCTAGATGAATAAAATGGGTTGATGGTCGTAATAAAGTTGTAATTAGATTAAATGGGTTATAGGTGGTAAATAGTGTCGTGCGCATACGTGACCCATTGGAAAATGCACTTTTTTGTTATAATAACATGAAAAATATGAACATGTGATATAAATACTAAATAAGTAAATATCATAAACTCATATCTTACCTTCTCTAATGATTAACAAGAACGTTCAAACGATCAATATAAATTGAAGTGAACACAAAAATAAATGTTGGACATAAACAATGTGGTCGATCTTATAGTTAAACTGTGCATTTGCCGTCTAAATTATGCATAAAAGTGTTAACAAGAGTTGGATACAACTTAAGAACAACAATCGACGACATGACAAATAGACTTTGGACCGTATTTGCATAAATTACTCTAGTCAAAACTCAAATATAAAGTTAGTAACGTGCCTGTGCTGCACACCTTTCGAGATACAAGGACACGTCATTTTAAGGATGAAATACATGAGTTTAATTAAGCTTTAATATAACTTAAAATGAATAAATTAAAAAAAACTACAATTTTTTTTTATAAACTAAACCAAAGTTTTATAATTTAATTCAAGTTTGAAAAAAGGTTGTGCTAATTGGGACAAGGCATAAAAATCCAAAATCGAAAATGATAAATAAAACAATTTTATTATATGAGTTCAGAAATTTGAACTAATATAACAAATAGAATATATTTGAGGTCCAGCAAATTGTTTAATAGTGACAGAAGAATATATGCTTTCTATTTATGATCATCACGAATTGAATCGTAATCAAATTGCTTTGGGTCGGTTACCAATGTTAATAATTGACATTAAACAATTTGAACGGTTTTAAATTTGTCTGAAATAAAAATTTAAGAACTCATGTTGTTTATATATAAAAGTTATTTAAGTTTATAAAAGATAGCATCTTTTATAAAATAAAATTAAAACAAAAATTGTTGGTAGACTCTTACCTGAAAGGATGGATTCCCATAAAGTGATAATTGGTGTAGTAATTTGGAGTTATCAAAAATATATTTAGAGCTTGCTAATTTCAAGTCTTTTTCTAATTGTAAGGTTAAAGGATGTGGCTTGTTTGAGTCATTCCTCGTAATTCGTCATGTCTATATCACATCAGCTTTTCATCTGCAATTCAACCACATCTCTCCATGCGTGTTATGGTTCATTCCCCTCATTCTCATCACTCTCCAATCTCCAACATTATATTATATAATAATATAAATAATTGAAAAAAAATAAAAACAAAATGATTGGATCTCTCCCCAAATGAGAAGCGTGAGCATTGTCAGGGAAATCATTTCAGTAGTGAAATGATGACGAGGGGGGGTGGTGTTCAAGGGGTCTCACGTTAGACTAGTGTGAGTCACCCACTAATCCATACCCATCGACCTAAGAATCCTCACACTCTTTGACAACTTCCTAAAAGTTAACTTATCATTGTTGTACTTCTTAAACACGATCCATATCTAAGTACGCTATGGTTACGTTTACTTCATTTGATCAATTTACTTTCAATCTCTAAACACACTATGATTATACTTCATTAATGGAATTCAATAGACCATAAATGAGCATTAAGTATATATTTTGGACCTCTTGTCATGTTGTTTTACACCCATTTACATCAAAACTTGCATATTTTTGTTTGATCACTTTCAAAGGCACTTTCAACACTTCAAACACATTTAATTTTATCCTTTTAAAACCATATATATTCAATTAGAATTACCAATTCATTAGTTTGGCATTTTGAGCTTATTTCCACACGAAACATTATCATTATTATTTTACAAAAAAGAAAAAAAAAAACCCACTAATTTCTTTCTTAACAATACGTTTTGATTTAAATTAATTTACTAGTGAATTTTGTCAATTCACGTCAATTAGTAATTATTAAAATCATCTGCACAATTGTACTTCCTTTTCAGTTTAGGTCATATCAACAGCTCATATACCTAGATTTCAATTTCAATTTAAGCCATGATACATCCTAAGGCTGAGGGGTGCGGAGCGCGAGAAAGGGCGCAAGTGGCGAGGGCGGTCGCGCCCCGGGGCGCGAGGACCACACCACCGAGGCGCTATAGGGGCGCGAGAGGGGCGCGAGCGCGGAAAAAGAGGCAGGGCGCGGGTGGGCTAGCGGCTGGGGGGGGGGGGGGGGCGTGAATGTGGCTTGGGATGCGTGAAAAAGAGCCGTTGGGTGGGTTTTGTTAATAAAAAAAAAAAATTTCAAACCCTATATATTAACATACCATCCGGAACACAAAATCAAACTCGATTTTCAACCTATATCAAACCCAAACAAACACCAATATCACATACCAATATCACATACCACACCCCAAAACCCAAAATCACCCCATCTTCCAAACCTTTTTTTAAAAACATGGCTGGAAATTGGTACCCAAACCTAGAATCAGATTACAGTTACGACGATTTATGGTCGGCACCGGACCAACCGATGTTTTATTCGGGGTCGCAACAACCATCCGGCTTTCAACCATCCAACATACAACCGTCTCCTAACTTTGTAGTTCCGGAGACACAAGAACCAGAACCAGAAGGTGAAGCTGCGGGACAAAGAAGACGCGTCCACCGGAAAAAACAAGTTGCAACGGACGGGTCGGGTTCGGCTTCGACCGGAAGGGCGAAACGGAAAATCACTCCGTGGTCATCGGATGAGAAGGAAGCCCTGTGTCGGGCTTGGATAGCCATTTCTGAGGATCGGCGTTGCGGTAATTGTTTTAACGTTTTTAAAAATGATTTCAAAAAAAAGTTAAATAAAAAAGTTAAATGACTTACAAATTTATTTATGCATTTTGCAGCCGACTACCAAAAGAGCAAGGTCTTTTGGACAAAGGTTAGGGAGACGTTCTATTCGCTCGTTGGGAGTACAGAGCGGAACCCCGATATGATTTCGGGTCGGTGGACCGAAATCAGAAAATTTGTCGGCTTGTTTACTAATCTGTTCAACAGGAACGCCGGTCGTATGAGACCAAGTGGCAGTGACGATTTGGCGGTCTATAATTTCACTGTCGAAGAGTGGAGGCAGGAGTGCCTGCGGAGGTATGGGACGGTGAAGACGTGGGACGGTGTAAAGGTGTGGGAGAGGTTGAGAAGGTGTTCCAAGTGGGTTGAGCTGGTGGCGCCGGACCTTGATGCGGAAGTAGGGCCGAAACGGACTAAAACTAGTTCGTCTGGAGCGTACAGCACTTCCGCCGGGTCGGATTGCCGGGTTGGATTCGACCTAAACGTTGCGGGGGAGGAAACGTCTTCACCGCCGAGGAGGCGGCCATTGGGAAGGGACGCCAGGGGGAAAAAACCGGCTGAGGGGGAAGCCGTAAACATCAACGATCTTGTTGAATCCCTCAATAAATTCAACAAAACCATGGAGGTGGTCTCTATTGACAAAAAGGAAAAAAAAAAGAATGAGAGATTTGGACTTCCTTGCAAGAGACTTCAGCCACCTAAATCCGGTCGACCAAATGCTGATGGAAAAACAAAAGGAACGTATCCGGAAGAGGTTGATCGAAGAAGACGAAGCCGAAGAATAAGAATAATGTTTTTCTTTAGTACTTTAATTTTTTTTTATATATTAATGTGTTTTTTTAATTAATGTGTGTTTTTTTAAATAATTTCTTGTTTTTTTAATAATACGTTTTTTTAATACATTTATAAAAAAATAAAAAAATAAACCGCTCGCGCCCCCTCTCGCGCCCCTCCACACCATGGCCCGGGGCGCTATCACCACTACCAACACCCATCTTATCAAGTTTCTCTCTCTGCCACACGTCACAATATTATTGGCTCGCGCCCCCACTCACGCCCCCTCTCGCGCCCCCCACACCCCTCAGCCTAATAGGGAAAATTCTTAAAATAGTCTTTTTAGAGAGAGGATTTTTAAAATAACCCTTTTTTCCTTAAAATCTTTTATAATTTGGACTGGCAAGACGCTTTGGGAAAAGAGAATAATAAAGAGGGACCAGGCCAAATTTTGAAAGAAAGTCAGGTAGGAGACGAGATTTGGAAAAATAATGAAGGTAAAGTCCAAATTATATTGTAATCTTGGAGTAAAAGTTCAAATTTTTTCAAATCTCTTATATTCAAAAATCGTCTTGAGAGACTGTTTTATTATGTTTCCTACATTTCCCGTTCATATTTTCAAATTCTTGAAAAAAGAGATTTTGAAATCTCGTCTTGAAAGACGAGATTCTACCACCACCACCACCGCCCACCGTTCGCCACCACCACCATCCACCCCCACCAACCACCCACCGTCCACTACCACCATTCGTCACCACCCACCACCATCATCCGCCACCACCATCCGTCACCACCACCCACCGTCCTCCTCCACCACCGTCTTCTCCATCATCTTCGTCTTCATCATCATCATCAACATCATCTTTTTCATCTTCATCTTCTTCATCTTCATCTTCACCTTCTTCGTCTTTATCGCCGGGTGGTAGACGGTGGTGGTGGAGGACGGTGGGTGGTGGTGACGGATGATGGTGGTGGTGGGTGGTGGTAGAATCTCCTCTCTCAATACGAGATTTCAAAATCTCTTTTTCCAATAATTTGAAAATATGGACGGGAAAGGTATGAAACATAATAAAACAGTCTCTCAAGATGGTTTTTGAATAAAAAAGATTACAATATAATTTGGACTTTATCTTCATTATTTTTTCAAATATCGTCTCCTACCTGACTTTATTTCAAACTTTGGCCTGGCCCCTCTTTATTTTTCTCTTTTCCCAAAGCGTCTGGCCAGTTCAAATTGTAAAAGATTTTGAAGAAAAAATGGCTATTTTGGGAATCATCTCTCTAAAAAGGACTATTTTGAGAATTTTCCCCATCCCATCCTAATATGTATGCATGTATAATGATGTATCTGGCTCATGTATCCTCAATTTAAGCCATGATACATCCTAATATGTATACATAGATTTCAATTTAAGCCATGATACGTCCTAATATGTATACATCCTCATATACCTAGCTTAAATTGAGGTTGTTTTTTTTTTCTCGAAAATTCCTAAATAGCCCTAACATGTATGTATGTATATGTACATACATATACATACATGTATGTATGTATGTCCTAATATGTATACATCCTCATATACATGTATGTATGTATGTATATGTATATGTACATACATGTATGTATGTATGTATATGCATGTATAAGTTTCTTATATGAAAACCCACTTAAGTTGTGAAAACTTGGAAACCCATTCTTAATAATATGTATTTAATTAAAGTTTAAATCCTGTGATCCACAATTAAAGTGAATAAAAAAATGTAAATATAAATATAACTTTTTCTCTCTTATGAAAACATATATAAAAATCAGTAAAAAAATAGCAAAACAAATTTTTTTTATTTTTCGATGTTTTGTATTAAATGTTACAACATATATTACGTGTATAAAAAAAACAATGTTAAATAGGGTTTTCACAACTGAAATAGGTTTTCATTCTATATTTCCCCTATACATGCTATATATATATATACAGGGGAGGGATATTTTGAGAACCATATTGAGTTGTAAGAACTTAAGAACTCCATTGTAAGTCACACATTTAATTAAATGGATTGGAATATGTGGTTGAGATTAAATATGGCAAAAAAGTCAAAGTAGGAAAGAAAATAAAGATGTAAGTTGTGACACTAACTTTTACGTTCGTTATATATGTGTAAAAAGTTAAAAGTCGACTCGGTGCATAAAAAATTCTGTAATTTTTTTACATATATGTAACCTACATATATTACGCATGTGTTACAAAAATTCGAAAAAAAAAATCGTTATACTGAGTTCTTTCGAGTTCTTAAAACTCAAAGGGGTTCTCATTTGAAATCTCCCCTATATATATATATGTACGGAATATATATACAGATATATATGTATGCATATGTATGTTTGTATTAGTGTGTGTGTGTGTGTGTAACATGAAGGATGGAAGAAGAAGATTATTTTGAAGAAATACAAAAATTTTGTCTCCTAAGAACAAATGCCTCTGAACTACGTCTCCCAAGACAAATTTTAAAAAGTTTTTTTTTCCTAAAATTTGAAAATTTGCACGGGCTAGATAGGAAACATAATAAAACAGTCTTGGGAGACTGTATTTTGAGAAGAAAAGTTTATAAAAAATTTGAACTTTTCCTTAAATATTTTAAAATAATTTAGACTTTACTTTCAATATTATCCCATATTTGGTCTGCTCTCTACATTTCTTTAAATCTCTGGCCTGCTCCCTCATAATATTTATCTTTTCTCAATGTGTCTCCAAGTTCAAATTCTTGAAAATTATCAGGAAAAAAAGAGTTATTTTTGGACCTCTGTCTCTAAAAAGGACTATTTTGGGAATTTCTCTTTTATCTCCTACTAAGGACACCCAGACACCCCCCTGTATGCTCGTATATGGCTATACAGGACCCTATACATTATGTATAGGACTATACGGGGACCCAATACGCCCTATAGGACACCCAGAATTCCTCTTCAAGAATTAAAAATCCAAATTCTTGATTTTACTCTTTGATGATATTTGTTGGTTCTAATCACTTTTATTAATCATTTGTTATGATGCTAAGCTACTGAACAATTAAGAAACCATAAATTTCAAGAAGTTCGAGTGGTGTTCATGTTTTACTCAAATTTCATCGTATGTGATCAGGCGTGTATATATTATCAATGGGTTTCTAAAAGTTGGTTGAGAAAAGGACTAAATTCCTCTAATGTGACAGGCCTGAGGGCCAAGGGACATGTGACCTTATTTAATTAAAATTTATAACAGCGTTAGAACGGGGATCAAAATTGTTATAGAATTTAAATCACATGCCCTACTTTATTAAAAGATTTTTTTTGTAGCTTGAAGTGGTTAAAGAGAGGCCAAAACAGTAATTTACTCTTAACTATAATAAAAAGAAATGACGAAGACGTTATTTTGATGTATTTACTTAACTTTATATTACCTAAGTAACTCTGAGATAAATAAAAAATCAATCATAAATAAAGATAACACTTTGTGAAAAATAAAAATAACACTTTGTGAAAAAGAGAAAATGAAAGTATTTAAAACAAACTAATACACAGATATAAAAAATCAATCATAATTTATTATTATATATATTTAACGTATAAGTTAAATAATTTTTTTTCCCTTTTCTCTTTTTCATTGATTTTGTGTATTTCAAATTTTCAATATCAAATAATATGAAAAATAAATAAAGAGACTTGGCACTAGATACTGATAGAGTGATAGGCTTCAGGCCCAAACCATCTTGAAAAGGGACATGATAAAAAAGGTCATATCATCATATGCATATTGCCTATGAAAAATCTCATGTTCAAGTCTTTTTCATTCTTATTTACTAATATAATTAAAAATAATAATTTAATAATTTATCAACAAATATATGATAAACTAGATAAGTATTTTTATTATATATATTTCTTAGTTTGAAGAATAACAAATAACAATCCAAGATCGAGCTAGAATGGACCGAAGTGCAAACTAACTTAACCACCATCGGTCTTCGTTGGCACCACCACCGCCACCATCACCTCTACCGCGACCATTGTGCTGGCTACCAGCCAATGTTGCCATCACAATTGTTGTCACCACCTCTACTAGCGGCCATGAAAACAAATATAATAGGTGAACTTTGACATTAACTTTTTTCCCCTTGCATATTTTATGGTACAGGTTGTGAATACTGTAACAGTACACTTCCTTTTAAAAGTTAGTTACAAGTTACAACGCAACCCTCTGACTAAAAAAAGTTTACAATTAACCCCCCTGAACTATCATGAAACTGATATATCATACCAATATGTTGAACGGTTTAACCTAATTGGCACGAGATGAACTAGAAGGGCTCCGATGACCATTTATTCGACTAAATTTTCTATTAGTAGTCGTATTCGTGCCGGCCTCTTTTAGCTTGACCCGTTAAATTATTACAAGAATATAACTCAAACCAATATAATTTATCAAATACTCAAAACAGAAACAAATACTATAAGATTCTATACATGTCTACTGATGTCATCTAACAGCATTTGGTACAAGTAAGACATTGCCAAATTAATAAGAAAAGAATTCTTAATGTTAAACAATAGAACAAGAAGTGATTGAACCTGAATAAGTCAAAGTCAAAGTCAAACTAAAATGTCAAAGAAGAGGAAAGAGAGCAAATTACGCAGAAATACAGTAACCGATAGTTGAAATATTACATTTCATAGGAAATTTACATGGATGAATGATACAACAATCAATTTATGTTTAATATGATCGTGTACAATTGTACATATACGTATAGGGGTGGCAAATGTGACTCATGGGTTGAATGGGTTGTAATAAAATGTATATAATGGGTCAAACTAAAAAAAGAAAAGGATTGAAATGGGTCAAAACGAGCTGACATTTTTTTTATGGAACGAGAAAAACGGAGAAACTTTTTAGTTTTTTTTAGTTTTTTAGTTTTTTATTTATATTTCGAGTTATGATTTTTTAATTATTTTTTTAGTTAGGGGTTTCTGAAATCTCAATCCATTTTGACCCATTGCAAAAAAAATTCAAAAAAAAAAAAATAATTAAAAAATCATAACTCGAAACATAAATCAAAAACTAAAAAACTAAAAAATTTCCTCTGTTTTTCTCGTTCCATAAAAAAAAAAGCTCAAGAAATGTCAACCCGTTTTGACCCGTTTCAATCATTTTCTTTTTTAGCTTGACCCATTCTGACCCATTATACACATTTTTACAACCCATTCAACCCATGGGTCACATTTGCCACCCCTATATACGTATATACTAACATAAAACTTACTTAAAGAACAAAACGCACCTCTTTTTCTTCTTCTCTAGCTTTTTATCAACGGCCCGTTTGACAAATAACCTCAACGTTAACACAATTGTATCTCTCGAGCAGCGAATGTCGCTTGAGTTATAATCTGCAGATAAATATTGCTCAACGTTATCAGAACCGAGTATTGCAAACTCTAGTGATGCTTCTGGCGGTAAACTTATAACTGTTTTCGACGTATACTTATTATCAACCACGACAACGTTATTAGTTCCATTAATCTTAATGCTATAACTACTCTTCTTAATCTCTAATACTGCCGGCTCCCACGTGTCATCCGACGCTTTCCAGACAAAAACATTAAAACTCGCGTGACCCAAAGTTAACGTTTTCTCGATTTCATGAAGCATATCGCGATGACAAGTGATCTTTTTATGGTCATTTGCGAAACACCTTACGACTTCACCCTTTCGTTCTCGGTCATCAAGTGGCTGAACTTCAATACAAAGACAAGTATCCACGTCATCGGCTGTAACCGTATACAACGGCTGCTTTGCACCTTCAATGTAGATAAATGTCCCGTCTTGAAAATGACGAACCCACTCAAACCCGCAATGTGTCGTCCCGTTTCTTGAGTACCCGCTCGCTTGAATTTCGTTGCCAGGAAACGGCTCGCCTAATATCTGCAAACCATTGATCGTAGGAAGTGGTTTATTAATAATATCCAACTCATCATCTTCTGATGAATCATCAGTTTCTTGGCGTGACAAAGACTGTTCGTGTTCGTTTTCGTGTTCGTGTTCTTCAAGAATCGATGGTAGTTTACGAACTGTTTCCGGTGATTTGTAAAAGCTTTCTGGGGTCCACTTAGAATGCATAATCTCAGGCTGATATTGAGAATCCCTTAGCTTTCTTTCGGATACCGCGAGTCTTTCTTCGTTATGTTTAAACAATATCCTAACATTACCAACAATCGAAACCGCATCAAGAGTTGCAGGACGAAGAGACCGACCCGCAAGAAACGACACCAAAGACGATACAAACATATCCCTTTCCTCTCGAGCGAGTTCTAACGCATACCCGAGCTTAACATTCTCTTCGAGTATCTCTTGCCGATACGCTACACCTTTCGACCTCGCTTCAACAAGGTCTCGTTGTTCCCGATCAAACGCCTTACGCATTAACGCAATCCGAGCTTCAAGAACTCGCTTCTCGGATTGAATTTGAGCTTCCTTGACTGCATACTCAGCCAGGTGTGTTCTCAACTGCATGATCTCTTGTTCTTGTTGCTCAATTTGATTAATAACATCTTCTTGTTCATTTATGGTTAATGCAGATAAGGTGTTTGATAAAATGCCTCTGAGAAGAAAATGATCTTGACCCATCATTTTTCTTGGTTAATCTAGCATAATTAACCTAAAAGCTTTCAACTTTATGATGATTACATCATTTACATATTAAATATTGAAAGCAGGGTTTGCAGGTCTACCTTTAATAGAAGTCTTGGAGTGAAAGATATTATGAAGATGTGTTGAATGTTGATTATTGTTGCAGGTCTTTATTGGCTGGTTTATGCATTCAAAGATATTGTGCTGTGTTGATGTTTCAACATAATATTATATATAGAGTATCCGGGTCGGGTTATGGGCTAATAGAATATATGTTTTGAGTTTTGAACTTTAGTCTTGGGCTGTGTTTGAATATGAAAATCTGAAATAAAAATTGATGATTTGGTTTTATATTAAAAGAAACTAAATTTATGGTTCGGTTTTGTTTTTGCATGTAATGAAAACTGAAATACCAAACTGAACCGAGATCTAGAAGTGTACAAATAAACCGGTTAACTGAACCGGCCTGAAAATCAAACTGGTTTGAAACTGATTATGTAGAAACCAGTTTGGAAATGATTGAAGCCGTAGGTTTGGAACCGGTTTGCAATTTTCTCCACCAAAATCAGTTCCAAACTGGTTAACCAAACCGAAACCGGTTAAAACCTGAATTGAAACCGATCATAAACCGGTTTTGACTTTTGTTGACAAAACCGAATTGGTTTTCGGCCAAACCAGGTAACTTTTTGGTTTTACATATAATTTATAATCTCGAATTAACAAGTGAACTCGTTGTTTTTCGGCGACCGAACCCAGTATAATTTAAGAAAATATATATTCGAACCCATTAGTTATGAAAAATTTAGTTAAAAAATTTTTATTGATAAATTTTTTTTATAAATTATAAAAAGCTTTAAAAGTAACTATAATAGTTAATAACAAACAATATAAATATGCCAATAATAACCCATACATAAATTATAAAAAAGGCTCAAAATTATTTATAATGGGTCAATAAGCCCAATGCAATTAACATTCTTAGATATAACATCTAAAAAAATTAAATAAAAATCGACGCGACCCGACCCACACAAGCCCGAAAACTTTGATGCTGCAAAAATTCGAGCACCAAAAATCCTGATCTCACGGAAAAAAATTTCCTGACTCCGCCACTGAATGAACCGATCGACGTGTGAATTTTTATCCAGGTAATATTAAAAATAAAAAGGTATATATATTCGTTCAAAATTGTATCAAAGTTGAAAAAAAATTTAATGTTAGTTACACACTTTTATTATGTTTTAAGGAAGAAAACATATATTTACCGTTAAAGATATATACTTAAAATGACAAAACTACCCTCTAATCTTTATTATTTACTTATTTAATACAAAACCACCTTTCCAAAACGTTCTAAATCATTTTTAAACTTCCGTCAACAATTATTCAATTAATGTTTTTCATTCAACAGAATCTCTATTATAGGAACATACATAAATGTAGTATCAACATTAATTAGTATATTAGGGTTTATAAGTTGCATACCATACATGATGCCACACTTGTGCAAACTTGTAACATTGAAAACAAAACTACCATCTGATTTAAGAATGAAGAGATCAGTGAAATCGAAGAAAAACAAGACGCGTGCTCCAAAATCAAAAGCGTTTCTTCCATTTCTTGTGGGCGCACCGAGACTGGTAAGATTTTGATGGTTTTTGTGTTTATAATAATATTAGTAAATTTATCAAGAACATTTTATGTTGTAGGATTCAGGAATCAGTTTTAATAATAATAATAATATTATATTGATTTGCTTTTGAAATTTTGTGGTTGATTGAAGTTACAAAAGATTATATATTGTTATAAATTTAAATCAAGTTGTATTAGTGATAAAAAATTAAATTGATGTGGGTATATATTTTTTTGTTATCATATTTGAATGATACTAATTACAGGCGGAGTGTTGTGTATGCGAAAATGTAATCTACCCGGAAGAGGAGGTGAAATGCTCTATCAAGGATTGTAAAGTTTCTTATCACTCAAGATGTGCAAGTGATCGTTTTGGCGTGTTACGATCATCCAAATATATCAAGTGTCCTCAACATGTATGTTCGTGTTACATTTATTCTAAGTCACTTATATGTTCAACAATTGTATGAGTGATGGATATATATGTATATGAAGTGTATTAATTATTAGTTAATTAACAACATTTGTTGATTGTTCAATAGGCATGCTTTCACTGCAAAAAGAAGACATGCTTGAAGAGGTGTTCAAGATGTGATTTAGCATCACATGTTAAATGTGCACCATATCCTATGTTGGAGAGACCAGGTGACATAATATGTTGGAGGCATTCGACTGACTCACCACCACACAAGGTCCATTATCTCCTATCTTTAGAACATTAATTATGAATGGATATTTGCCTTCTTTCATTATTTTGGTAGCAACTATATATAGGTTATATCAATAATCAATGCCTTGCTCTATTCTCTTAAATGAAGTTGCCGGCCAGTCTCTATATGAAATTTAGACTCACCGTTGATGTAAATGCAACGCACCATTGTAATGTTAGAGAGACGTTACATATAATTGGTTTAGACTTTAGACGCATAGTTACAATCAAACATGCCATTCATGTCATCGTGTGTTAACTTGGAGGCATCATTAAGTTGTAATCTTAGACGTATTATCATAATTTCTTTAAATGCAACGTTGTATTAGGTTAATAGTACTTAATATGCATCGTTTGCCTCGATCAACATTCTTTTTAAAAAAAAGTCATTTTAAAAATCAGATAACAATATATACTATACTCAAACTAGAGTATACTATATATTTTTCTTAAATGAATTTTGTTTAATTGTGTCATCTAAATCAAAAACCGCCGAAATAGTGATATCAACATGCATTCAAGAAGATAGTATTACTCTTAAAATTTTTGTAATCACCGCGTACACACAAATGATCAAATTAATAATAATTTGGTAAACTGTCTGCACATTTTTTAAACAGCCCAAAATAATGTGGCTGCAATTTTCTTTTTCTTTTTTTTTTTGAGTGCATCAGTGTATGAAATTAAACAGGTTATAAGTAATTTATGCTGTTATGCACTTGAGAAATAAACATTAATATTCTTGAATCCGTTTTAACGTTTCTTAGTTAGGTAATTAAGTTTATGACAGTACTGATTTCTCTTCTTGATGTGCAGCATGCAGTTCCTACTACTAGTATAAAGGTAAGACTTACAGCAATGTTTAAACTCTTCTTTGCAAATTACCCGAAAAGCTTTATTCTATGCACAACGATCATAAACATATCAGCTCAACCTTTTCGTAACCTAAAGCGAATCTTAAAAATGAGATCTTTTCGTAATAAACCGCAAACAAACGTGTTGCATACATACTTTTTGGAACAATTAACACAAGCAAAACCAAAAAAAATTCACATACATTGACTCTTTAATCCTAAATTATATATCTATGTTTAAAGAAACTAACTAGATTTACTTCAATCCAGGAAGTCTTTGATCGCCTACCGATCCCATATGTGGAAACGGAATTCAAGTTGGATCCAATGTTGATTGACACCATGCGTAATAACTTCGTGCAACCTTCAGTTCCCATCAATAGCATAGAGGTGATGATTAATATCTGAACTCTTCTTTTCAAGTCACTATATAATCTGCATAGATTTTTTGTTCAAGACTTACAAAAATCGGTCTCCATACATAAAACGAACTAAATCTTTTCGACTTTTCATCACATATAGGAAGTCTTTCGTCATCTGGAGCTAACATGTGTGGAAGAGGAATTCAAGATTGATCCCAAGTGGAAAAACAAGGTGGCGAAAAAGTTGGAGCTGCCTCCTTATGTGCATATTAAGCGTAGTATCCTTTAATCTCCATTTATGTTATCTCTTACTATATATACAACACAAA